>NC_143549.1:27647500-27955000 GCF_054136105.1 Typopeltis vanoorti
CTACCTTAGGACACAGAGAACGATCTCTTTTAAATGAACCAGATGAGCTCAAAAAAGAAATTAATCACCTTTCTCGGATCTTTAAACAAAATGGATATTCTGAAAAAACGATTAAGAAATTTCTTCTGAATCCTCCTAGGCAACGTACTACGGAAACTACTGATTTTAAAGGTAGTATCTCAATACCTTACCTTAGTTAAGTCTCCAATAAATTGGCTAAAGTCCTTAAAAAATACAACATCTGGATGTTTTTCACTACACTACCTAAAATCCGTTCTCTTATAAGCCATCCGAAGCCTATTCATCACAACTTAAAATATCCAGGTGTATACAAATTATGGTGCGATGGTAATATTCCTTACTTTGGACAGACTAACAAATCGATTGAACTACGTATAGAAGAATATAAGAGAGACATCTTCTATAAAAGATCACGTGCATCAGCGCTATCCAGTCATGTTCTTTTCTACAAAGTCACTCAGTTTGCTGGGATGAATCCGAAAACATTTTTCGCTGCAGTGATGAGTTTGAAAGGAAAATCGTGGGGTCCAGAGAAATCCTCCTTAATCCTGAACATTTGAACAGCAATTTGAGTTATAACATCCCTGATAGCCATACTGCAGTTGTTCAATACTGGCGCTCTCGAGAACTTACAAGCACGCAAGCAACAGACAATGGCGCGTTGGATAGAACAACTTGAAAAATATAATAGGTCAATTATGTATTGCATTTTTGCCTGTAATTCTCAGTTTTTTGTAACTTCAATTTTTTATTACTGTGTTCTACCTTTAGTGGATACCTGAAAAAGGCTGTAAAAGGCTGAAACTAGTTGTATCATTATCATTAAAATTTAATATTTTATCTCGGTTTAAAGTCATTAAATATCTATTTTTAAAATGTACCATAGTAGAAGCTCAGGAATACATACACACACGCACGCACACACAAATATATATATATATATATATATATATATATATATATATATATATAACTTGGATTCTTGGTTTAATCCTTCATCCAAGTGTTAGCAAACAAATTTTGCGCGTGAAATAACTTCACGATTGGGCTACTTGTATATAGACGCAAATGACTTCACATCAATTGCCTTAGTATCCCATAATGCAACACTTATCTGCATAGTATTATATATATATATATATATATATATATATATATATATATATATATATATATATATATATATATATATATATATATATATATATATAAAATAAGTTTAATGACTATTACCGAGAGAAAAGATGGCAAGATATATTTAACAAGATACTACTAGTTTACTAGTTTCGTTACAAGAACATCGTCAGGTATCATACTCAAAGAAATATATAAAAAATTACAGAGACTTAAAATTGTACTAACAGAACAAGTGAAAAACAGTAGCATGTTTGAAAAAATGCAAGTATGAGTTCCATACAAACGAATACTACGCGCTGTCGCGAGTGCGCCAGTACTGAACAGAAGCAACGTGTGCGTCCGAGAGATTGTAACTCAGGCTGTTGTTGATATGAGAGGAATCTAGAGAAATTTCTCTTGATTCAACAATCTTTCTTTCGAGTTCATCGTAGCACACATGGATATTAGCAGTTTGAGTCCAGTTTACAATGTGCTGGCGGCCTTCGTCTGAGTTAGCAGAAAAGAGAACGTGGCTAGAGAGAGCGCTAGCTCTAGTCCTGTTATAGGAGATATCTCTACGGTGTTCATCCAAACGTAGAAGGATGGATTTAGCAGTCTGTCCATAATATGGCTTTCCGCAATCACACAAAATCTTGTAGACTCCTGGAAACTGAGTAGGAAGATGTTTCTGTTTATGTTTGCAAAGTAATGAACGAAGTTTTGGAAGCGTAGTGTAGCACGTTTTGAAGTTAAATTTCTTGAGAATCTTTGCCAGTTTTGGTGAAAGATAGCTGATGTAAGGCAAGGAGATGAAGGCTCTTGGGGGAGGGGGATCTTCAGCAGTAGTTGAGTGCCTGGGGGAAAGAAATTTGTCAATCTTCTTTGGAGAGAAGCCATTGTTAATAAACGTTTTTTTAAGAAAACTGTGTTCATTTATAATTTCTGTTTCTTCTGTAAGTAATGATTTGGCTCGGTGGGCTAAAGTGGAAATAATACCACATTTTTGTGGAGGATAATGATGGGAGGAAGCATGAAGGTATCTGTCAGTATGAGTAGGCTTTCTAAAAATTGAGATTTTAATGTTCTCAGCACATCTGGTGAGTTTGAGGTCTAAAAAGGGAAGACAGTCATCCGATTCCACGTTTTGAAGTTAAATTTCTAAAGAAATTTAACTTCAAAACGTGCTACACTACGCTTCCAAAACTTCGTTCATTACTTTGCAAACATAAACAGAAACATCTTCCTACTCAGTTTCCAGGAGTCTACAAGATTTTGTGTGATTGCGGAAAGCCATATTATGGACAGACTGCTAAATCCATCCTTCTACGTTTGGATGAACACCGTAGAGATATCTCCTATAACAGGACTAGAGCTAGCGCTCTCTCTAGCCACGTTCTCTTTTCTGCTAACTCAGACGAAGGCCGCCAGCACATTGTAAACTGGACTCAAACTGCTAATATCCATGTGTGCTACGATGAACTCGAAAGAAAGATTGTTGAATCAAGAGAAATTTCTCTAGATTCCTCTCATATCAACAACAGCCTGAGTTACAATCTCTCGGACGCACACGTTGCTTCTGTTCAGTACTGGCGCACTCGCGACAGCGCGTAGTATTCGTTTGTATGGAACTCATACTTGCATTTTTTCAAACATGCTACTGTTTTTCACTTGTTCTGTTAGTACAATTTTAAGTCTCTGTAATTTTTTATATATTTCTTTGAGTATGATACCTGACGATGTTCTTGTAACGAAACTAGTAAACTAGTAGTATCTTGTTAAATATATCTTGCCATCTTTTTTCTCGGTAATAGTCATTAAACTTATATTATAATATTCCAACCGAGTAAAAATGAATTCTCCTAATATATATATATATATATATATATATATATATATATATCTTTACGGACATGTATAATGCTATGCATTATGGGAATGGTTACTACCCAGACTGGCTTGACTACATTAGTGAAGGAAAGTCTTCAAAAACAGGCGATTCGCCAGATCACTCTAAAGTCAGGAAGTGCAAACGACCCGAATGATCATTTTACTCAGCAGTGATTCCACTCAGCGACAGGTCCACCCTGCCACTGAGAAGAACCCTCAGCGGTGGCTTCACTCAGAAACAGACAAAAGTCTGCCACTGAGCGGAGCTGCTCATATCACAGCGGCAACCACTTCCACGCTAAAGCTCATCAGTGAATGTCAGACCCAGAAATCCTTTATTGAGGTCTCATCAGTGGGAGCCAGACCCAGAGGTGATACTAAGGTTGAAATAATGCAGAAGTCATATTTCCGTATACAACTAGCCAAAAGGTGTCACACCTTATTACTAAAATACTCTGGATTAGAGATAGATGTTGAAACTTTTCTTTCTTTCTTTTTTTTTCTTCACTTGATTATACTATGAATTAAAGATGCCAAGAAATTATATTATTGGTTTAATCATTTATCCATTCAAGTGTTGAGATAGTAAATTCTTCCTTTACTCGCTTTTTATATAATCCGGAGACTCTGCCCTGCTACTTCAAGTCCCCAGTAAGCAGGACAGTGCCGTCACACCGTACGATGGAATTCATGTCTCACCTAAAGACAATGACAACCATCCATACCCAAACCCACATATTGTTGGTTGGAAAGCGGACAAGCTAACCACTCGGTCGACCGAACTTCTTATATACTTATTATTAGCTTATTATATGTAAACTTCTTTCCATGCATTTTATTATCTATTTGATAATTTTATCTGTTACGCACATCTTGCTTACTTGACGCTAGAAGAGGCATAAAATCACGATTGATCTTCCATGTAAGCTTCCCATTTGGTCCACTCTGACTCACCCCTGATATTAGTGTAACATATGTTTTAGCTTTTTGCTGATAGAATTTTCATAAAAGCAATAAAAGTAAGCCGAACCTGTTAAAATAAATGAAAATATTGTTCGTGTTCTTTTATTTGTTGTTGTACTTTGGTATGCCTAAATAAATATAATTTATTGGCATCTCTCCAAACATTTTTTCCGGAACCAACAATATTCAGATTTCCTATTCCATGTATATATGTGTGTGTGTGTTTACGGAACTTTTGAAGTAAACGCGAGTTTCTTGGCATCTCCAATAAATTCAGCAAGTGAAGGCTCCTATTGTTAGAATTATTGCAAGCAACCTTTCCATAAACACTAGCAGAATCTGACACATTTAATTCGTACCGAACATAAATGTACTGCTATTCTGGTTACGAAGTGGGAAAACCCATGATTGCTTTTCTTTGAAATATCTTTTATCTGGGGGGGGGGGGGGGGAGGATGGTACAAAGAGGACTTTCTTATTGAAGATAAATATAGTTTTTTCTATTCTGGTTGCAAGTTGGGAAATCCCAGGAATGCTTCTTCGAAATATATTTCTCTGGGTAGGAGAAAAGAGTTACAAAAACGCAAGGGATTCATTTTCTAAATTCTGCGAAACAGTCATGATTATAATGAATTAGTTTCCATTCTTTAAAGTTGTCTTTTGGGAGTGAAGAGAAACCGAATAACAATCATGATTTGCTGCTACGTGCTTCGAATCAAGGAAAACATTATGTCTCCTAAGAAATATGTCCTTCAGGAAAACCCCGAGAATCACTTCCAGGTTCTTATTCCTCATCTCATCAACCGCTCATTCGTAACCAAACATTTTACCCAGAAATGAAAAGTAAGAAGTAATATTGACCTTGTCTGTGATGACCTTCTGTTGACTGTCATTGCTACATCTGGATTCGTATAATTATTATTGATTGACCTTTTTTTTCTTAAAAAACCCTGTTAATTTTCAATGCATTATTGCACACATCAAATCGCCATTTTGGTACTTCGGAACTGCCGGGGACGGGGGAGAATCGTACAGTTCCACGAATAGCTCTGTGTGTACTGTTACTTTGTTTAGCTGTTCAGAGTACTGAGCAGACATCGTAGCTGTCTTCCTTGAGACAAGAGAGAAAAAATTATTTTAAAAATATTAATTTCAATAGTTTCAGCAATGTAACTTAAATCTTCTTTACAATATAAAATCACGATTATTGGAATCTTAATTTCGAACTGAAACTCCAAATATATAAAAATGTTTTCGATTAAACAAATACTATAATTTCCATTAACGATGGTCTAACGATGTCTTTATTTTTAAACTCGAATTTTGGCACTCTAAATAATCGCCTGCTTCGTTTTTAATACATATTAAAGCATATTAATTTTAATTAATTTTAATGCATATTAAATACGAAGATGGCGTTGTGATGTATAGGTGGCAATCCTTTAGTACTGTAAACTTGTTCATGTTTATTTAGTGAAATATTCTTCTTGTGGAGTATTTCTTTTTATATTATGATGTTTAGGTTGAGCATATTGCATATAGGTATGTGTACATTGTCTATTGTTTTTTTTTTTGTGAGTATACTTTATGAAACTGTAGTGGTAGCGAATGTGCGAGCAGCTAAGCCTAATTTCTGCCACAACTAAACTTAACTAATTTAAGTGGGAGCGTCTTGCAGTACGGTAGGTCTGGGTACGTTATATGTAACTGCTATAGGAATTTGTCGATGATACTATTACTATGCCACGCAGCTTGTTAAGGAAGTATGTTATTTTAATATTAGTTTGACACTAAATACTCGTATTATGACAACATGCAGAAAATTTACTTGAAAGGTTGCAGTCAAATCATATATTAATTGCTTTTGATAATTTACTTTCTAGTGAAAGTCTGGTTGATGTACCATAACCATGATATTAATTATTATTAATTAATATTTCTCGGGATATGCTTCCATCATTGTTAAATGCTGTGGAGTTGTTAACAATTAAGGTTTTTTGGAAGTTGTTAGTAAGTACTATGATACTGTGGAAGGCACACAGCAGGGGGCTTCGAGTAATTATCATCAAGAAGGAGGGAAACAGAATATGAATAGTCATATTGTGTCTGGCCAAAGAAAGCTACTATAGTCAACAATCGAGACACAGAGTCAACGAGCGAAATCGTCAAAAAAAGACCTGTGATGGACTTTGACTCGACGTTACGAAAAGCCAAACGCCATCAAGTATTGAACTATCTGATATGTTGTCTGATATAGGTGATGTTAGGCAGAAGTTGTCAGAGGTTAAGCATTTTGAAATACTGGTTTCCATCCTACTTAGTAGAATTAAACTAGATGAATATTTGAAAACATAATTTTACAACTCAAGTAACAGTGTCATAGATGAATTACTATCACTAAAATATAAGGAGTCAGACTTGCCTAGTGAATATCGTCATCTGCATCAACTTTCAAGCGGTCTTGACCTGGTTGCTGAAGCCCAACTGTCAGGTGAATCTATACATACCAGTGTAATGTCCCTTCCAGTTTCTTCCATTATCCTGTGTATCTATGATATCACTTATTGAACCTAATGATAAAGTAGAAACGAATGATTCTGCAGATTATTCCGCATCTTCTAATATAGTAGTAGTTCCTAACCTTTTTTTGCCTGGCGTCCCCTTTCAATTATGTATTTGTATGGCCTGTGCCCTCTACTCAATTTTAAACTAGGTTAATGATTCAATAAGGTAATTATAATATATTATTATATTTAGGCAAACCTAAATTATATTTGAACAAATTTGAAATGATAATTAATTAAAAATTAATTTTTACTCAAAAATATGTAAATTTACTGTATTTAATAAGCCAATCATTAAAAGCTAGCCTGAGCCTGATGAGATCCTGTTAATTTTTCAATATTAGGTTCAATGTTCGACAGACTGTGAAGTTCTCAAATCTCCTCTTTCGCTTACTTGTAATCTATTTAGCTGCTTCGCTAAATATTGCAACACGACGCTGAATTCTTTCTTGACCACGTATGAAGAAGGAAAAGCAATGAGCAGTAATTTTATTTCTTACCAAAGATGAGGATACTTGCAATCCATCGGCCAGAATCTTTCATACCCACGCTGCCGAAATTGTATTTGAGCTTCAAAATCATTTTTTAAGTCAATGAATTCTTCATACAAATTTGGATGAACAGAATTGGAATCAGAAAGAATGGATTTATGATCCAATCGGGTATTTTAAACTCATGAAAGTCTTTGAATCTGATCATTAAGTCTTCTTTCAGTATCACAAAATGGAAACAATAACAATCCAAATTTAATATGAGATTTAATATCTCATATTAAATCATCATCTATTATTTGTAGACTTGGGAACTGCAGAAAATCTCCTCTTGCAATTAAGTCCAGGACGATTTTTAAATTTAACCTTTAATTCGCGAAAGTACTTTACATTCTTGTTTGCTTTATTTGGATGCTTTGTTCTTAAATGCTCAATCATTCTTGAAGGCTTCATTCTTTCGTTTAAGAAAGTTTTTTTAGCATATTAATCAACTATAGTGCTTCACAGTATCAACGAAGTGTGCCACACGATAACCACTGGCTAGATGTAAACTGCAAACCAGGGTTGTCAGATGGGCGTTAGGAAAAGTAGCAGATAAAGCTTATAAAAGTAGTGGATTCTGCTAAAAACAGCCCAAATTAATTATTTTCAATGTAGAAAATTCAGACGAAAAGTAGCCCAATTACTTAACTTTCAATGTAGAAATTCTAAAAAATAAGTAGCGAATCAATTTGAACAGTGTTGTCAACAATATGTGAACTATGCGAACGGGCCACGTCCTAATGTTTTATTTGACTCATATAAATACCAAAGTATTTGCGAGATATACATATGGTTTGTGTACTGTTTCAAGTATAAGTGAACATCAAGATAAAAGCATGTGTAGTAAATTGTGCTGTACAGATTCTCATTGGACAAAGGAACATTTTTTAATGACTGGAATATACTGTATTTTCATTTTGAACTGACCAGTTTGTATAGCTTTTCTTGCAGCATTCCAATATGTTCTTATGTTTTTATGGAATATAAGGTATGTGGGAATGGTAAGTGATAACAAATGACAATGACCGATTGTTTAGCACAGCAATCTCTCGATTAATGCGCCCCGATTAGTACGTCATTTTTTTCTATACCCAAATTCGATTAGTGCACCTCTAAAATTCGATTAGTGCACCTATATAAAAAATCAGCTAACGCCCTTTTTGTTCTCGTATAAGGGAGTAGGCGAGGCCGTTTAGCCCTATCTAACTTATTGAGACTGAGCGGGTAGGTTCAGTCTCCACTGGCCTACATACATCTTTAAAATAAATGTTACAGATTTAAAAAATTTTTCTCTCTATACATTTTTATGGCTAACTATTTTAAAAAATCACTCACCGGGATGAAATAATTTAGTTACCTATTTAAAACATTTCACAAAGTGAATTTTAATGGCGTAGTGCATTATTTCCATGTACACTGTGTTCCAAATTTACCGCCAAAATGTAATTCATCTGCTAATTACAGAGCCTTTTGATGATCACATCTCGCCCCTCCTTTGCAACTGTTTTCCTTAATTTTTTAATTTAAAGTATTTTCTCAGTCTTTTATCATGGGTAAAAAAAGAATTGTGAGCAAAAAAAAATGGAAGCGTGAAAATGATTCGAAAAGTAATCTCCTTGGAAGAAAAACTTGAAATAATAAAGAAAAATGAACAAGGCGAGTCCAGAGCAAAGATAGAACAAGAACACAAAAAAAAAGGCTGAATCAACTGCTGAATACAAAGAGAAAGATAAGGCTGCTTCAAGTTCATCATGCATGCACTTGAAATCAAAGTATTATAATGTTTGAATTAGAGAGACTTCTTTTTACATGGATCGAAGATTGTAACCAAAAACGGATCCCGCTAAACACTGACTTTATTAAATCAAAAGCATTAAGTCTTTTTGCAACCTTGAAAGAAAGGGTTATCAATGATGGAAAAGAAGAAATAGAATTCCACACTAGTGCTGGGTGGTTTGAGCGTTTCAAAAAAAGAAAAATAGCCTACATAATGATTGAATCACCGGCGAAGCTGCAAGTGCAGATAACGAGGTGGCCACAAATTATCCAGAGATGTTAAAGAAAATTGTGGAAGAAGCGGGGGTGAACTATTGTGACTAACAAATTATTTAATATCAACGAAAGCTGCCTTTTTTTTTTTTTTTTTGGAAGCGAATGCCTTCCAAGACTTTTCTGGCTAAATCAGAGAAATCTCAGCTGGTTATAAAGTCGCAAAGTCGAATGAAATTACTGCTAGCAATATGCGAGCCGTTTGGAAGCACATTCTTCCACATTGTGCAAAATGATTTTAGAGGCTTTTCAAATTAATCTAAGTTAATTAAATCTCATTCTGAGAAGTTGAGTGATTCCGTCCTGTAAAATTTAGATGCACAGCGGGAAGATCCCGAAGAATATGAAGAACATTTAATCACTGACAAGCCCAAAGAGATTTCACAGAAACAATTTGAAAATCTTCGCGCAATCGAAGTTTTTAAGCAGCAATGCTTAGAGGCTAGCCTGATGAAGAGAGAGAAGCAGTAAAATTTGCAGAAGAAGCAATAGGGCCATACTGTCAGTTGTATGCACGAAACAGAATACCCGCCAAGCTACGTCAGCTCAATTCTTTGTTAAGAAGTAGAATATGAAATTAATATTCTGAATATGTTTTATTGTCTATCAGCTTCATGGTTTTCCTTTAACTAGACCCTGAGATATACCCTAATACTTTTATAAAAAATAAGGGTCAAAAGAGAAATTTGAGGAACGAATTATACTTTTTCCCATAGGTTATTGTATTCGATTAGTGCGTTTTCGATTAATGCGCCTGTTTTAAAGAAAGCATTAGCCGCATTAATCGAGGGATTGCTGCAACGGATTGAGTGTGTGCGTGGAATGAAAAGTGTAGAAACACATACACTGAGGTTACTGAGCGATGTACAAAAAATGTTAGAGAAGAACAGGGACAAAAACAAGCATCAGTGGGTGTAAGGAGATGTGAAGTTTAAACGGAGGAAAAAGATATTGTACTGTATGGGGATTCAGTAATTAAGTGTGCGAAAGATGGTAGAGTAATTAACACATGCTATCCAGGGTCGAAGATTACGGATATAACTGAGGCTTTGAAGATGCAGAGGGATAGAGTGAGTGAATTTATTGTAGTTGTGGGGATGAATGATCTATGTAGCAAAATATTTTCTGTGAGACAGGATTGAAATACTTAATGATAGCACTGAATGCAAAGGGCGAGAGTGGAAAAATCATGAGTGTGTTACCAAGATTCAAAAGTGATGAATTAAACAGAAGAGCGATTATAGAAAATGGATTGATGTCAAGATTGTGTAAAAACTTTTGTAAACAAATGAAACTGAATGTTCATTTTAGTGTGTAGTGTTTATTCATTTTAGTGTCTAGGATGAGTTTGATAAAAAGAGGACATCTTTTGAGTGATGGTTTGCACTTAAACAGATTGGACACATGACATTTATTGATAAAGGATAGAGTAAATGGTAAAAAACAGAGAAATGGGATTTGCTATAGAGGCAGGTGATAGTCTGTTGTTAATAGCACTAAAGGCAATAATCGTTGTGAATATGGAATTAATTGTTCTCAGAAAATAAGCTGTATACAGAGTGGCTAATTCACACACGGAGAGGTTATGAGAAGATGTGTTACAGTTTACGTATACTAATGCCAGAAGTATTCGGAATAATGTAAAGAATTTTTGGCATTAGTTAGCATAACGTGGCCAAAAATTATAGGAATTAGAGAGACTTGGTTGACTAAGAATAATATAATTATAGGAATAGAACGTAAGGGATACGGTATTTTCAGGGGGGGGAGAACAAAATGGGTTTTTACTAATGATAGCCTAAGAAATGAAGCCTAAAAGGGTAGAAGTGGGTAGACATAGATTAAGAGAAGAAATGGTCACAAGTTGGTTGTTAAGAGATAACTACCTGAGACGGGACGTAATGGAAAAGATGAGAGGTTCGAGAGTGTTGGATCTGGTCATAGCATCGGAGAACATATCATAAGCAATTTAGTTACACTGTCTCCACTTGGGGAAAGCGATCATGTAGTCTCAACCTGAGAGACTGTAGGAAGTACTGAATATTCTCTTAAGAACGAGTATATGGAATTACAAAGCTGGCGATTATGACAAGCTGAGAAGTCAGCTTTCAACAGTGCCATAGCATGAAAATAAAATTTAAAGGGGGAGAGATGCAAGATTGTCAAAGAGTGTTTAAGGAAAGTGGTATCAGACTGTATACCCAGAGTCAGGAGGAAGAAATCAAGTAGGAACACGATGGATAAATAATATCATTAAGCAGGAGTTGCAGATAAAGAAAAGGTTGAGGAAGTATAAAGAAAAATGTAATCAGCATATCCATGAGCAGTATAAGATACACTGTCTCCACTCCAGGCAAAGAGGGTGACTTGTATCGTAAGAAAGGCCAAAGCTAATTATGAGCGGAAGCTAACTGATGAGGCCAAAAGAAATCCTAAGGAGTTCTTTCGTTATGTGGCAAATAAAAGGAGGAATGACTGTGGAAGGATGACTTTAAAAAGTGTTGATGGTAGGGAAGTAACAGAAGAAAATCAAATATTGAATTACTTAGTAATAATTTTGCAAAACCATCTTGGTTGTGATATTGGAATGCCTAATGTGTCACTGAGTGATGAGAGTCTGGAGCTAGAAGTAATAGAGGTGCTTAGTATATTACAGAACCTTAATACTAACACTGCCATGGGGTTAGATGACACGTGAGAGATTAGCACCTCCTCTGACCAAGCTGTTTATTTTCAGCCCTCAGTTCTGGTAAAGTTCCAATAGAGTGGAAAGAGGGGGGAAAATAATTCCACTGCATGAGGGAGGCCCCAAAACAGAAGTAAGCCATTAGTATATCTGGAGTGGTGGTTAAAGTATTGGAGAAATTGATAAAAATTAGAATTCACGACTGGGTGGACAGAAATATGACACTTTATAAAGGGCGACATGGTTTTGTGAAAGCGACTTTTCCAGAGGGGAAGAATAAAAAAAAAAGAATGAAAGAAACTATTATCCCTTCTGTGTAGCATCGGTAGCCTTCTCACCTGAAAGTTAACTTTCAGGTGAGAAGGCTAGCGTCCTAGAGCAGATTGAAATCAGGTCTTTCTAACCAAAGGGCATTGTTGATACCGACTAAGCTGCAAAAGTTTCTTAAGATTTGGTATACCTTAGCAACCTCTGTAGTTAGATTGTTTTTCCAGTAAGTTGAAAATCGTTTTTTTTTTATTTTTATTTTTTTAACTTCTCGTCGTCTTTTTCTTTATTTTTGTCCAGAATTTGAAAAACATTTTCTGGACTGTTCCACCAAAACAGACTCAATCATTGAACATGTGCAACCTACAGACGGACTTCCCAGTTAAGCTACCGTGGCATTAATCATAAACAATCGTCCAACCTGCCACCTGGAGGCATGATGAGGTTAGTTGTAATTCCTGTCTTACAAATGTGATTGCAAGACAGGAATGAACTTGCATGATGTTGTTGGGCAATTCTACTGTTGACATTTACTGTACGCATATCTTTAGTTAGGCAATCAAGCCAATATGTCTTTGGTCGACCTCTTGGTCGTTGGCCGTCAACATTAAACCTCATGGTCGATTTTGCTAAGAGTCTTCATTGTTGCGTAGCAATGTAAGATGTATGGCAAGGACCATACCACCTTAGGCGTGCCTCTTGTATCTTCTCTGTTATTGGTGCGATACCGAGGATCTTGTGTATGCCGGTGTTTGGTATTCAGTCGACCCTGGCGACGCCAAGTGTCCCTCTCACCATTCTCATTTCCATGGAACGGAGGATTTGCTCGTGTTTCTTTGTTGTTGACCAACATTCTGCTCCGTACATGGCTACTGGTCTAACGAACTGTTCTATCGATCTTTGATTTTAGGTACAGTGGGATCTTTTTATCACAAAGCACTCCAGTTACTTGTCGCCACTTCATCCAAGGTAGCGTTGGCTCGGGCTTCAATATCTGTTGTTGTATTGCCATTGCAACTAATGCTGAACGATAGGTATTTGAACTGGGTGCATTTGTTCAACTCCACGCCATCTATTGTAAGCATGTCGTCGGTTTATACTATAGCATATATATTATAAAAGTCGTATTCTTTTCCATAATTTAAAGTTCGTTAGTTTAAACAAAAATCGAAATGGTTCAACAAATATAACAAGTTGCCTTTAAAATCAGCCAGAGTAACGGGCTGATTTTAAAGTAACATAGGGAAACAAGTCGCTGAATAATCTTTAGTAGCTGTTGCATTCTTTTAAAAATGCATCAAATATTATGAACGTAGTTCAAACAGAATATTTCTGATTGAAGAATATCTAATATACCCCTCCTTTCATAGTTTCTTGAATATTTAAGAATCTACTGTAAGTGAATTAGTCCCATTACATTTCTTGTTCACTAACTTCCTTACCCATAATGCTGCAACATCTGTACGTAAGAAAGAAACAAAGTTTGCCACATATAACGCAACGCAAATAATACAACTGCTAAATAGGCCTCCGCGTTAATCGTAATAATGTATTTATCTAACATTATTTCATTTAAGACCAATAGCAAATGAACACCAGTTTGAAATCATGCAGAAAGGTCATCTTTTTATAACCCACCTTTGAAAGATTCCGTGGAAAATCTGTAGAAAAAGAGTTAACCCATTGAGTCTCTATATTTAGATTGAAATTTGGACAGTCCGTATAACTTCAATGTAGGGCATTAATAGCGGCGCGTTAAAAATAACTCGGCTATTTTCAGACCACCGACAGATTCACTTAAGCAAATGGAGCGGTAGAAATAATTTATTTCACATTCCCCTGTCCACTTGCGAGTTTTTTTTTACTTCAGTTACAAGCTATTTGGATATCACACCTGGCGAACTGTTTCGGTTTCAGCAGCATAATGTTTTGCATCATCAACCCCTTTCGAGCTACTTCCATTTGTTTCTCCGTCACTCGTGTACGTGTGTGGGTGTTACTAGTGGTGGTATAGATCCAAACGCGTAATACTGCGTTCCTAAATACTGCCTAACACACACACACACACCTAAAATTCTTGCCAGTTAATAATGAGGAATTACCCGTGTATTAAACGCAATCCAAGCGTTCCGAACCTGTCTTCTTAATATTCTTAACCTAAAATCATAACCTCTAAGAAATTAATATAAAAAAAAAAATGGAGATGATCACTTCATCTTCCCAGCTGCCATTAAGCCTACTGTGGTAACGCGACTAACATGCATAACACCTGTCACAACCGCGCAGTAAATTCTCTTCCCCCATCCCCTCCCCACGCTTTATCGGAGTTTCTCGTGAACTTGTGCTAAAAATACCCATTTTAACTGGCAGCGCTATTCTCAGCACACTCATCGATATTAGTGGAAAGTGTTGCTATGGAGACGACACTATGCGCCGAATAACTAAAATGGAAATGATGTGCGCACTTGTGACAGTTTTTAATTTGATGCTGTTGTCGTTAGTAGGTTTGCGATTTTTTCGTCCAGTTTATTATGTCTTATAATGGGACGTGTTTTGAAGAAAAGAAAGATGGAGGTCTGCATAACTTAGCCATTTTGATTTAAAAAAAACTTTTTAATTAAAAAAATCTTGTGGATTCTATTTCAATCACAAGACGAATTTTTTTATCAACACTAAATTAGTATCTACTACGCCATAATTATCCAGTAAATATATATATTTTTAAAATCTTAACTATTCTTGGAACCAGACCCATTATTACAAGATGTCTTGGTTCTTGTAATAATGGTTTATCTTATGTAGTTACTGTACATAAGATAAAGAACTTAATCAAAATCAGTATGCTTCTTTCATGTCTGTTTTTGTTTATTCCCTAAACAGAGCGATCCTGTTTTGACATGTCCTTGTTTGGAACATTTATACACCGACAAAAGACAAGCTGAGGGAGATAAATAAAACCAAATAACTTTATATTTGTGTATACATATACAAAGAAAAATAAACAAATAATAATAATGAGTGTGTATGTAGAAAGGTGAAAGTAGTTTTCATTTCTAGGTGCTATCCAAGTGTGTGTGTGGGGGGGGGGAATAACGTATGTAAATATTGACACAATTAAAATATTAAAATTCAGTTCTATTTGCATTTTATTAGTTCATATTAGTGCGTTTGCTAACAAGCAATTCGTGTAATTACGTAGTTTAGGAGAATGACACGTTCCTTGATCATGCGCACTGCACACGTTGCTTGCAAAATTACGCATAGTAGTGGAAATACACTGAAATATATTTACGACTTCTTTCACGGAATAATTTTAACCTATTAGAAACCTTCTCCTTGAACCCTCTGAATACGTTTTAGATACTGCAAATACAGCGTGCGATCGTAGTCACGCACAGGCATATTTGATTAAGATGAAAACACTTTTTTTAGCATGTGTAGTCGAGAGGTCAATAGCTGTATTAAGCCAACCTCGTATTTTTAGCATTGTGTAGGTGGTTTCTAGAATATTCTGTTTAAAGCGAAATCTTTATACAGAACTTGTCACTTTGCCATAACAAAGGAAACATATTGTCTGCACGCAACGAAAACAAACCCAGTGAAATTCATGGAATGTTTAGAGTATTCAAGTAATAAATAGTTTATTTGTAAAATACCTAATGGAAACGGTGTTTGAAGAAATATCACATCTAACTACTTTAGCTGACAAGAGTTAGAAACGAAAGAATCGAGAAATGACTGAAACAGGATACGAACAGTTAAATTTTTTTTTTTTTTTTTATAAGCTGAATCACAGGAATAAAATATGTCCAGTAAGTGACTCAATTCGCTCATTTCGTTGTGAGTGTTATTACAAACTTATAGTATTGAAATTTATTAAAAATTATGTTAAATTTAAAAAAATGCAAAAATAACTCAGGGCATAACGTATTTGGATGTTAAAGTTCACACACACACACACACACAAAAAAAAAAAAAAAAATCTGTTTTCATTGTTTTAATGCTTTGCCCACACACGACATTGATATTTGCTAAAGGTTTTGTAGTGTCTCCTGTGTGGGAGTGATACTATAATAATAAGTGAAGAAAGGTTGCTCTTAGTACTTCCCACACAGCTGTGATGTGTTATAATGTCGCAGCCTTTCGTGTGTGTATTTCTTAAAAAAAAAAAAAAATGGAACAAATGTTTTTAGATAAGCTACGCATTTTTTTTTTTTTTATTATGTGATTCCCACACACGAATGGTTTTAGTACTTCTTGTACAGTTTTACTATGGGCGTGCTAAGCATTCCCATCCCCGCTATTTTTATATATTTTTGTATTTTTATTTATTTTTGACTTAGTCCTGAAATCCTGTTCTAGAGATCAAGCATGAAACTGTTTCAAGACACTTTATGCCTCCAGTACGCGGACGATGAAATACATCTCCAACCCAAAGACAGTCACAAACATCCATGTCGACGGCTTGATTAGAAACCGCAGCCTGTTAGTTCGAGAGCGAAATGCTAACTACTCAGCTCACAAAGTCCCTGAATTGTTTAGTCAGAGTCTGAACAACTACCTCTCCTTACTATACAGACTATCAAGCCATCACATCTCGAAATACTGCACTTCGAAGTTTCACAGAATTTCACTGCATATTTAATTTGCTTATAATTATATTGAACTATTATGCGCTGCAGACATAAATATTTATATTTATTACACGCATAAAGAATGTTTGATGCAATCCGATGATTAATTGCACGGTGAACTGTTTCTTTATTAATTATTATTTTTGTTTAGGTGATTTCCTTTTTAAGTTTCCAGTAAGCTGAATGCTGGTCTTACACCCAACATATTATTATTGTTATGATTATTTATATTTACGACAGAAGCAACTAAGGATATGAAGTTAGTCTAGTCTATCTGTTAATGTGCGTTCTTCTGGTATTTGTCTGTTTTGCTACATAAAAACCCTTCACCTTCGTAGCGAAAATCATCTACAAAAAAAAAGGAAAAAAATAGGATCCAAACCCATAGTTTATTACTTGGAGGGTAGAAACCCTATCCGCTCAGGCTGATAGTGTTTAATATTTAACTAAATGACTGTTAATACTGTTATATTTTGTAGTCTTCACATCTTATAAAACTTAAGAATATAAACATGCTAAATAAACCGTTCTCCTTATTACATTCAAATCCTTTGCAAGTAAAGATTGCCATTTGTGAGATCAATGATTAGTAATTCTTACATAATAGGCAGAATATTTTTAGACCTTTGATCTATAGCTTACCATGTAATGATAGTTCTGTCTCTTTAAGACGAATATAATATTATACTTCCGTGTTTCCATGGCAGTAGGTTTTGTTTGCGTGTATACTAGGTATAGGGGTATATGTGTATTGTCGTTAATAGAATTTCGAAACACGCGATATTCCAGCAAAGAATCCTAGTTAGTTAATAAACTAACTAGGATTCTTTGCTGGAATATCGTATTTCGGCAGTAACTGGAAACGATAAGATGTCTCGCGTTATAAGTCTTATGTTATGTTATGAATAGTTTGGGGGGGGGGGGATGGACAAGCATTTTCGATCACTGGAAAGGCTTACATAGTTGAAGAAGCCGTATCTCGTCAAGGAATATTATCTTGACTTTTACAGCCCAAAGCAAGTACACAGTTATAGCCCCCGCGGGGAAGGGGGATATTCACCGAATCAGTTAATGCAGATGGACAATACCTACAGGGCGACAATATATATATATATATATATATATATATATATATATATACACATACACTATGGGGGGGGCTCTTCCCGCCTGGTGCCAATCCCCCCTATATATATATATATATATAAGGTGATCAAAATTAAAGCATCCCCGTTTAAGGCCTTCTGGAGCGCAGCCCAGTGATCCAAATGCTGTGATACATCGTGCATGCGGAAACGATATCTGAGAAAAAATAGTTCCAAAATTCACCACTATTGGTGCTGTGCGATGTACCGAATGTAGATGTAGTAATTTTTCTGTGTGTGTGTGTGTGTGTGTGTGTGTGTGTGTGCAGGGCCGCGCCAACCCGAGGGTGCAAGGGGTGCACCGCACCCGGGCGACAACATTGATAGGACGGCATTTTATGTAGCTAATATCTAATTTGGATTATACAATGCAGTATTAGAGGCGACTGATAAAGGTTTGCACCCGGGGGGTAAATACCCTTCACGTGCCCCTGTGTGTGTGTGTGTGTACAAGCATACACAACAGATTTTTATCCACTTCTATTATGCATTCACAGGCTGTGCTGTTCAATGTGCTGCCCTTTCCAGAATGCCGCAAACTGCATCCTTTGCACGGTGTGTTCAACAACAGTACGCAGCTGGTCGGGACTGATGTTGCGCACATGCTGCTTTCAGCGCCGGCAAGTTATCAGGATGATCTTGATAAATATTGTCTTTTGAGAAACCCACAGAGCAGAAGTCACGGGAGGGCGGGGGGAGGGGTCAGATTAGGTGAACGAGGCGGCCAAACAGTGGGAAACGCACGGCTGATTATTCTGACTTCTGTGAAATGTTCTTGAAGAACCTTCTATACTGATCGGCCGATGTGTGGAAGGGGACCCGTCTTTCATGAAAATGACTGAATTCGTGGCAGAACAACGTCGGGCCACAGCTACAGCAACGCCCCGGCAGTAACTGAGCAGGTAACAGGACCTGACTGGCGAATATCCTCAGTGTAGAATGGTAAACCAGCTGTAAAACCCCACCGGACAATAACTTTGGATGAATGCAGAGGAATTTCATTGCATGAAACTGAGCCTCATCTCTCCACAAAATCATCAACGGGCACGCGGTCCGCGGATAATTCTGTAGGAAGATGAGGCTCCACTCGACAATTTTTCAAGTGGACAATTTTTTCAAGCTACTTTTCGCCTTCAACAAAAGGGACAGTCGTTTCGCACTGGGCGATAAAATTCATCTCACACCTAAAAAAAAATATTCATTTCGTGACAGGATTAGTTGAAGAGCCGGTATTATCTTATTCATTTGGCCTAACCAGGCTGGCTGATTTATTACATATATTGTAAAAAATTGGGTATTCAGATCACTTATATGAATTTTCTGAAAACTCTTGAAAAAAAAATGAGCGGAGAGGGATTCAAACGATCTGAACGAGATTGGAGACAAGAAAACCGAAATCACTGCTTCAAGAAACAGATTCCGTCATCCCTTATTCATCCTGTAAATAAACGTAGCCTACCAAATTCCCTGAGTACTTGATTAGAGAACAGTAGCTTGCAGAAAGTCATTAGATAGGTCACGTATTGAAACGTACATTTTCCTGAATTTTTACCCCCCCCTTAGCAATTCTACCGTTATTTCTTAGATTCAACTCTCACTATAATCTAATTTGAAATTTTATGTGTAATTTAGAGATGAAAGAGTACAATTGTACATCTACACTGTCTACCAATAATTGTCCGGACATCCCCTATTATTTGAAGTTATGGTACATTCCAGGTTTGTTAATAACATAAAAACCGGTGTACAAGTAGTAGGAACAGTATTTTATCGTAGCAGTTGAATAAGGTGGTATGGCAAAACGACTTGAACTCAGTGACTTCGAGAGAGGTGGCATCGTGGGCTGTCGCATTGGTGGCATGTTCATACGTGCCATTGCCGCTCAACCGGAGCATCCAAAATCAACGGTTGGCGATATGATCAACAAATGGAGACGTTCTGGCATCACTAGTACAGGAAAACATCCAGGGCGGCCGCCAAAAATGACTGACAGGGATAGGAAGGTGTTAAAATGAGTGGCACGCAGAAACCGGCTACAATAGGCTCAGACTATCCGTGATGAGTTGCAGGAGCACTAATAATGTACGAAAAGAACTTTATTACTGGGTTGCTATGGAAGAGCAGCGGTACACAAGCCGAACATCACAACAACCAACGACTGCTCGTCTGGCCGGGTGCAAAGAGCGTGTGAATTGGCCAGTGGAAACGGTACACTGGAGCGATGAATCAAGGTTCACATGTGGTCCAGTCTGATGACAAGGTGTAGGCGGGGTGATAGGCTGGTGAACGCTTGTTACCACATTGTGTTGTACCAACAATAAGGTTTGTTGATGGAGGAGTAATGGTGTGGGTGCATTCAGCTAGTTTGGAGTGGGATCACTGGTGGTTGACCGTGGTTCAAAGAAGGCAGTACCTTGATATTCTGGATAATCAGGCGCTGCCTACACTGTGGAGTTTTTATGGAACGGACCCGTTTTACTATCAAGACAATAATGCCCCATTCCACAAAGATGCAGCTGTTATGGCATGGAATGAGATGGGTGTTAAACGACTGCCCTGGTCTGCACAGAGTCCTGACCTCAACCCCATACCGAACTGTTGGACGAATTGGAGCGGAGATTGAGGTCCAGAGCAGCACATCCTCGATCTGTCGCTGAATTTGGTGCTGCTTTGATGGAGGAATGGAGATAAATTCCACCTGATGTCTGCCGCACATTCATGGAAAAGCATCCCTCAAAGGGTGCAGGAGGTGATCAAAGCCAAAGGTGGTTATACCCAATATTAGAGCTCCCCTGGTGATATTAACTGTAAATTGCTAAACTGTCAGGACAATGATTAATAGATAGTGTACATTCACTAATTGTCAATTTTACTCTATTCGCATCTCTAATTTCCATATTTAAGTGTACTTTATTTTTGTCTAATTCTAATTTATTAATTAAAACCTATATCTGTAATTGTGTAGTTAAGGTTTCTTGAACTTAACTTTTAAATTGGAAAAACCAGAGACTCCTTAAGCAATAAATGTAACACCATGCATAAAGCTTAGACATGTACACATTATTTTCATTGGTGTGTGTGTATGTGTGTCTTTTTCAGCAAACGTGCAGGAGCACTTTTGCTGAAAAAGGTAAATAAAGGGGGGGGGGGGAATACCAATGTTGTAGAAAAGTAATTTCTTAGTGATTATTACCTATGTAATTTTGGAATAGAAACATTCACCTATGATATAATTATCGGCATAAAAATAACTGACATCCTGTTTAAAATACCAGCTTATATAACGTATATACTAGCTTATAGTAATTAGATAGTGTTAGAATTTGAATTATGAGCTGCAAATACCTAATCATAGTTAAGCCTAACCGACGTACCTTATTGCCTAATTGGGGAGGGCCAGGGAACAGAGCGTAGATTCGAACATCGCGATGACGTCAATGTGAGACCACCATGCTGCTGAGATCCAAAATGGAATGGAATAGTAGTACTATGTTTAATTTTGGAAGCAGAAATCCTTAAATATAACCTTGTATTCCACTTACCATGCAGAAGTGGTTTACGGCTTTTCGTGAGATGAATTAATGAAAAAGAAAGAAGAAAATTTGTTTAGTTATCATGGAATGATAACTAAATACTTTTAAGTTAAGGGATATTACATCCCATATTGTTTCATAGCCGAATAAGAAACTATATAAAGTTCGGCGAGTCCAAGCGTAAGCAAATACCTGGATAGTGCAACACCTGATCTATTTGGTAGTGCAACTCATAGCAAGGGTGGAGCTTTGAGTTTCTTATTCGGCAATGAAACAATATGGGATGTAATATCCCTTAACTAATGACTTACAAAGATCATTAAAATCATTAAATGATATCTCAAAGCAATATATTATGACAATATCCAAAGAAAAAACAAAAATAATGGCATTCAAAGGAGAAAACCCAATAACCAGTAAAATAGTGATAGATAATACAATACTAGAACAAGTAAACACTTTCAGATACTTGGGATGTGATCTATCATACGAAGAAGAAGAAGACATAGACACTAAAATATCAAACTTTGTCAAAGTAAACGGCATAATAAATAGTATATTTAAGCCATCCCTGGTACAAAAACACACTGGAATCAGACTATATAATGTCTTGTCAAAACCAACTCTACTATACGGAAGTGAAACATGGACCATGAAAAGGAAAGATGAAAAACGAATTCAAACAGCAGAAATGAAGTTCCTCAGAAAAACAGCGGGATATACCAAGTGGGACCACAAAACAAATGAAGAAATCTTACAATCACTAAAAATCAAACCAATTAATTACTACATAAGACAGTATAAACAAAAATGGCTAGAACATTTAAATCGAATGGACAACAGCAGACCACCAAAAATATTAGACAGATACAAAATAAGTGGAAAAAGAAGAATCGGAAGACCAAGAAAGAGATGGCATGAGACCGGAACAGGCCACATGGCCTATATTCCATGATAGGAAGAAGAAGAAGAATATCCCTTAACTTAAATAATTTCACGTCGTCGAATTGAAGCCTTTGGCTCTTCATATAATTAATAACTAAATACGTTTTTTTTTTTTTTTCTTCAGGCTTGTGGGATCGGCTAGTTAACGGATGAAAGCGATCACTCTGAAACAAATAGTAGTAATAGCTGATAATTGGGAGTTTTACCACAGTTCAAAGTCCATTTGTTAGCGTTTCGAGAGAAATCAGTACAGCAGTAAAGATAAACTTGGACATAAATTGAGATGCTGAAGATTAATTTAGCAGTGTGAGAAGAAATTAAATTTTGAATTTGAGTACATCTTTCGTTATAAGACGGATAACCTATAGCCGATTTTATTGGTGTATTCATATACAAACACACACACACATATCGCGATTTGAATTAATGTATTGGATATCAGGATTTTTTTTTTTTTTTTTTTTGAAAGTGAAAAATGAATTGTATTCAGTTTTCTATCTTCCACTCGCTGAAGCTGCCTAAAGCTGAACAGCCGAAAGTGCTAATTTTAAGTCTCGCAGAAAAAGAAGAGAACAATGTTCGCACGTTAAGCAAGTAAGAGATGTTTTTTTTTGTTTTTTTGTCGCTCACTGAGTTACGCGGTGTGGTTTACAGGTGTCCTTACATCTTGCCGAAGACACGCTCGCGTGGTCCAGGACTCTGCCCTACCCTACAGAGTTTCATAGAGAACCCGGAGAAGCTATTAATATACTCCTTCCGTGCTAAGCGGCTTGAAACGTGAACACAAATCTGTCTTCAAGGTACTCGTACGTAATCCTTATTGATTAGGTCCTGACAGGGGTTATTTCGAGACACAAGACCTCGAAACTGCGCTTGATCAAGACGAAAGAAACAAGCTACGTTGTTAGTGCGAGTTGTTTTTTTGGCTTTTGTACTGCCGTAATCTCCCAGAGATCCATTTGGCAAGGATTAACTCAGACTACAGCTGTATGGCTGTCAAAAGCAGTGACCTCGCTTTGTTTTTGACGCCCGATGTTAGCAATCGGTAAGTGTCGTAACAGACTCTCAGAGTCGGGGATAACTTTATTCTTTAGTCGTTATTCTTTATTTATTCTTTAGACCTTTAGTCGTGTCTATTAATGAATAATAGACACGACTAAAGGTCTTTGCGTTCTTGGAACAGTAATAAACGAGATGATAGCCGTTATGCATCGAGTCTCTTTGATTTTATGGGGATGGATGAAGACGAGTGAAATAGGGATCATATTCGTGATCCAAAATTTAAAGGATTCTAAACTGAAAATATTCGTCATAATAATCAATTATTATGGATATATCCACATTTTTATTTATTTATTATTATTATTATTTCAATGTTCATTTTGACGACTCTACTGACCTAATCACAGATGCAATATCTAAGCAAAATCAGCGAATTACCGAAACTGTATATCTACTAGTTTAGTTATCACGGATTTAAAAAAAAAATGCATAAACAGGATATTTGCAAGTCATGTAATAATATAGTTCAATGACAGATAATTAGCACATACTTTGGGTGTAATTCTGGACCCATTACTCTGCACCTGTACGCTAGCACTCGAAATTGGAAAGTTTCAAAGAGGATTCATCTGTGAGATCTATGCGTCTAGGACATCTCTACAAGGCAGGTACGACTTGAAATGTTGACATTGCGCTTTAATTTCTTGCCTGGAATCTAAGCGAGCAACATCCCTTACAGCAGAGTTGCTACCTCAACTTTTATACCTTGTGTCCCTCTTCGTTAAAACATTTCATGTCTCCTTCTAGAACAAGCGCAGATAAACAAATTTGACATGAAAATTAGTTGTGCGTTAGATATTTTTTATAATATGAACCTAAATCTAAACTTTTCATCTGTAAGGTATCACTGCAAAAAGTTGACTTGTTATACATTCTATTTGGAGAACTGACACGATAAAAATACATCTGAAGTGTTTATATATTGTCGCAAAATCGCATCGTATTTTATCGTTATAAGAACGTGTGATGTGGTTTTAATATTTTGCTTGATTGAGATGGTTTAGTTATCACGGATTTAAAAAAAAAATGCATAAACAGGATATTTGCAAGTCATGTAATAATATAAACCCTTCATTCCATATGGTAACAAGGATCAGTTCGTACGGCTATTTAAACACACATTTTTGACTTCAGATTAACGACAGAAGGTTACATCGTCTGTTAAATCAAATCCCTGCTAATTCACAATGGACAAGAGATCAGATTTACATTTCCTTTTAGTTCAAGCTGTTGACGCCAATGTTATGATCGAGGAGTCCTTTTGTGGTAGAGAATAGTGCACTGTAATGTCC
Source organism: Typopeltis vanoorti (assembly GCF_054136105.1). Lineage (NCBI taxonomy): Eukaryota > Metazoa > Arthropoda > Arachnida > Uropygi > Thelyphonidae > Typopeltis > Typopeltis vanoorti. Next base: position 27,672,198 of record NC_143549.1, read on the forward strand.
GTTAATAGTTGTGCAACCTAACCTCTCTAACATATCCACAACTCTCCTTAACTACAGTTATGGCAATATTGTATTTTACTATGATAGTGTTGCCATCATAGATAATTGTCAACCATCCCAAATAGATTGTAATGTGATTCTCCGTTTGGGTTTTCGGAGGTGTGCTTCAGTCTCAGCGAATTCAGGATCTGTCTAGATGAACCAGATCACTGTGTACCTCTCTCTCTCTTAATTCTTTTTCTTTCTTTCTTGTTTTTTTTTTTTTTTGAAGTTACTATGGAAATTAATTTTTTTAGTAACATAATAAAAAGTTAATTTAATAATTAATAATCTCTAGGGCTAAAAGGTCCATGTTTTGGCCCTAGAGATGCGTTTCCAGATTATGTAAGCCTTAATCCTCCCACTGTACGAACAGTAATGTACAATAAGTTTACAGACTTCCGTAGATGGAGCTGATAAAAAAAAAAAAAAGTAAATTTAGATATATTTCCTTGATCCAATTTCTGTGGAATTTTGCATTCTGTGTTTTTATGACTTGAAGACACTAAGCATAAATTTTTGCGGATATCAAATCTATAATGTCTGAAAACTCCAGTGCAAAAGTGCATTTGGCCGACGATGCCATGACTGACACAAGCAGTAAATTGCAGCTTAGCTTGTGAGTGCGTTAAAGATATGTGCACGTGGATAACAAATCTGCCATTATAGTGGCAAGAGATGATGGAAAACTCACAAACAGTGTTTGTCAGCAAACAGAAATGCGGAAGATGTTCAACAAGAAAATAATACATGAAAGAATGAGATTTGCGGGAGGGACATCGAAAATGTCGAATTAGGTTGAAAGCAAACGCGCAGTTACGATCATTATATGCTATTGATACTGAACTAAGAAATACTCGACTAATTTTGAAAGATAGGAAGAATCAGATGAGACAAAAGTTGTGTAGTTCTTCTTTTATAACACTTGTCTATTTCGCTGAAGACAATTATTTACAGTTATTTAAATATATTAACTTTTATGCTTGAATTTTGAATTAGTTTATGCTTGAATATAAATTCGCTGCAAAAAAAAAAAAAAAAGGAAGGAGCTTCTCGAAGACAAAGATATGTCAAGAATGGAGATTTTACAGTATAAGCGACTGCGATTGTAAGGTTATCCTTCAATTGCACCAATTGAATTTTAGTCTAGAAGAAGAAGAAAAAAGAATATAACGAAACATGAAGGCTATAAATGAAAATACGAGTAAATGGCAATAAAGAGGAGATGGAATTGGTGGTATAAGGAAGTGGCCGGTAGAAGAACATCGAAACAATTAGACTGAGGACAAGGACACAAAGTGCGAACTGTTAAAAATAACCGTTACGAGAGTAGTTGCCATAGTTTCCTGATAATTACAATATCATTTCCACGTTCTTACTCTCCACGAGAAACCCAGGGTATTTATAACTTCCCTTCTAAAGATAGCTTCCCATCTTCGCCGCCTATCCAGGTCTTTACCATTCGCGTTGTGCAACACTGAGCTTCCTTTCTGATCGGAGGGTTTGCTCTGCTCGTGTGTGTGTGTGTGTGTGTGTGTGTGTGTGTGTGTGTGCGCGCGCGCGCGCGCGCGCTACTGGCGCGAGACGTCGTCGATTGGCAACAAGCAAGTTAGGGCAGAGTGGCAGTTCTTGGAAGAGCATTAGCGCTAGTGTACGGGTCTGTATATGTGTGAGGAATCTATTTTTAGCTCATCGCATAGGGGCGGTGTTTCAGCTGCGTTCGGTGAATTTCATATGCACTGCATCGTTCTCCTCTTGCGTCCGAAGGGAAAGGTGTGTGTGCTCACGTGCTTGCGTGTGTGTGCATGTGTTTTTGCTGTGGAGGTAAATCGACGCACGATTTGATCAACCGAAGTCCATAAACAACGCATTGTGTTCGCGGCGAATCGCTAAACCTCGGTAGTTTTGGGCTCTTGCGCCTTCCCATTTGGATCCATTTGACAGGCTTTCCTGTGTCTAGCGTTTGTTAGGGAATCATCTGTCGAGAGAACTTCCCAGGGTGCCAAGCTATGGCATGGATGTAGAAATGGCGACTGGTATTCTTAATTACGGATCAGTACCCAGGCAGTCAGGTAAAGAAATTATATCATATATATTTTTCCTGTTTAAGATATATTTTGTGTGTATGTGTGTGTAATAGCAGAGAGAGGGATGGAATTTTATATATGTATATATATCAGAATATAATATATTATTATCTTAGAATAATGTATTATATTATTCTCCTAGAAATAATCCATTATTTTATTGGTCAGTTGGTCAATAGGAATCTTTGTAGCACAATTTACTTTCTTTACTTGGAGGTATGATTGTGACATTTATACATCACTAGATCCTCGTTTCTCATCTGACCTCATATTCACTCTGTAGCTTTGAACAGGATAATGACGAGGTGAACAGAGGTAACGGGCTTACTTCCATTTCTACATGCAGATAATTGATTCTTGAAATCATTTCCTCTTACTTTTATTAAGAGCGAGAGAAAATATGACTAACGTAAGTAATGGCACATCAAGGCTTTCTAGCGGTGATGGTATGTCATTTTGAAGTTTTGTTCATGTTGAGTGTAGACGTTATTTGTGTTCATTCATGCCGGGAGAGAGAGAGAGAGAGAGAGAGAGAGAGAGAGAGAGAGAGAGAGAGAGAGAGAGAATGCAAGTAGTGCTGGTAAAATCCCAATAGAGATACATTTAAACTTTTGATATTTTTCTGTATTCATTACACCATAAACCAGTTCACCACTCTAATCCATCAGCAACATTGACATCCAACAAACAAAATACATCAAATGACAAATAAATTAACAAAACAGATGACATATTTATGAAGAGTGAGTTCTGTCCTGGTAAAGTGCAGTTATTAGTTCACAGTTGCTCACTCGGTCAAGGATACGAATGTTAAGAGACCTCAGAACTTCCGTTTTGAACATCCCCCTTCCATCCCTTCCTTTCTTCCTCCCCTTTTTTTACGCGACTGCTTATAGATACGCAAGAAAGATGTTGTGGTTATATCTGTCTGGTTTCTCCCCCAGCAGACGTTCCGTGGTTAGGATATTTTTGGAACTGATGCGCCGTTTGCATTCTGCTTTATTTACATTCCGCCACTTTATTATTTATTGTGGCGTCTGTGAAAGGGAGAAAGTAAAAATAAACTTCTATGTCATCGATAATTTAATCATCGATATACTCCAAATACTTTCATGGTACGAAGTCCGATCTGTGAAGCATGCAGATATTCTCGTTAATACCCTCCTCACGTACATTAGCCAATAGAAAAGCGGTACACCTTCTTAGCAAATAAATAGGAATTCCTATCTATTTGCTAGGAATAGCGATATAACTTGTGAGAGAAACAGTCGACTTCACATGCTGTCTGTACAGGTTGACATCCCCGACCAATGCACGGCTATTTGAATATTAAAGCTAATCCAGTAAACGTGTGGATTGCTATGCTCGTTTCTTCACTAGGTTAATACGCGACGCCACCGTCGTCCCTACTTGTATCTGTTCGAGTAATCTTGGCGCCATGTATGTAAACGAAGTAATAACTTATTGGCACGTGAAAGATGAGAGCAACATTAAACCTAAGCTTCAGAACACGAACACATGGCACATGTGGAATTGTAAACACTGTTCAATGTTTACTGTCCGTTTGAGTTTCTTTCAGAACAGACGTTGGAACTGCTACAGATTTTTTGATATCCGCGAGGTAGTTAAGCTCCTTTTGTTTGTGCACTTTATCGTCTTCATCTATTCTCTTTTTTTATGTTCTTTTCGTCTCTTCTTCGTAACACTATCTCAAGACTCGAGGTTTACCTTTTCGCTAGAAAGAGTGGGTTTTAATATCTTCTAGCACAATAATGAAGGAGAAAAATGATAAAGGTATTTCAACTGAAGGTGAGCGATAGAGATGCAGGATATTTCCTCCTGGAACCTTGTATTCTGTATCCTACGAAGGAGATAAAGTTGCCAAAGAACATAAGCAATTAATAGTCTTAATATACTGGTTTCATAGTCTCATTTACTTTGTCCTCCATAAAATCCAAGAGAAACAGTTAAATTAAGAGAAACACACACACACACACACACACACACACACACACACACACACACACACACACACACACACACACACACACACACACACACACACACACACACACACAGAGAGAGAGAGAGAGAGGGAATATGGTAATCAGTAAAATATGTTTAAGAATGTGTAGTTGATACTAAAATTGTTGAGTCAATGCATTTGTATTTTTATTTCAGCGATTCTTCACGATCCATGAAAATAAAATAGTTAAATATTTTTAAAAAGAAATATTACTTCCGTTCATTAATAGTTAGTCTTAAGGGAGAAGCATAATATAATACCATATCTGAAAATTGTAAGAATCAAAAGTAGTCAGCAAAATACAAAAGAATACTTCTTTTATTAACTGCGAAGTTAAAGGATTACATGTGAAAGATAACTCATTCAAATAACACGGTCAACACTTTCACCCATCTGTTACTATTAGTGTTTATCCTTTAAGCATTTCGTGCCACTGCAACTTCCAGAAGCGATAATATTCATTAAAATTGCGAACCGGTTTTTTGAAGCGGAGGTGCAGTAAAAATCTTACAGGAAATATACAGATGGTTTTGTCATGCTTCTTGTCAAGGTTATGCGCGCAAAGCAGTTACTTGGCAACAAGGTGATGCCAGAATATGTAAGACAGACAAAAATTCTGTTTGAATTAATGAAACCGGAAATGGTACAGGATAATGGAAACAGTAGTGAGAAAATTAACAGTTTTTTTAAAAGTGTTGATCGTTTTGCCAAATACATTTCCTCAAATTTATATAGACCGTACAAAAATGTCTCTGTTAAAGCACGATATTAATTAAGGTTTTAGAAAATTATTGTCGAATTTCATACTGAGTTAGCGCTTTTTTTTTTTTTTTTTCTCCTTTCGGTAATTCTGGTTTTACCTCTCTCAAGCAAACTGGTCTGATGAACACTCAGATGCAGCCAAGTGACATGCTGACTGCATTAAAAATGCATGTAAACTCTTAACCAGCGGAACTTAACCCATCCTCGGATGACATAGAGAGAAAGAGATGAGTAATTTAACAGATGATATATCTGTTGAATCACGTAGTGCCGTAACGAGGGCGTGGCGAAAGAGTAGTCCGTCACGGGCGCAACTAGGTTTGGGGCGCAAAACGTTAAAAATAAATAAATAGATATAAAAGTCCTCTATTTCATGTTGTATTTTTAAATTTCGGCAATACGCCGCTTTAGACACACAAATTCTGCAACACACTGCAACTCGTTGTGATGGGGTTAATAGTAAGTATTTAACATATTGCATTTAGTAAAATTTAACTTCTTACATTTAAAATTTTCAAACTTTTGTCATTTTTGAGTTGGGGACGCAAGTTAGACACTTGCCACAGGCGCTTCATACCCTCGTCACTGTACTGAAATTACGTGTGGTTCACTAGCTGGTTTGTTGTTTTGTGGGAAAACGAGTTTACAAAAAAAAAACTGCCACCAACATATTGAGGTCAGATACAGTACTACGCTTTGTACTGAAGCAGTATTTGTGGTTATCTTAAACATATTTGATAACAAGTGGTAAGATGCGATGGTGAAATAACAAGATGCCATGGACATTTATGGTGGAGAGATGCACAAGACCTGCCGAATTGGAAGAAGCATGAATAGACAGTCGTCCAGCAGTGAACAGAAGTAAGTTGCTGATGATGATGATCTAGTGTAATGAGGGATTTTGGCTTTTTATATCAGTCATTTCAAACAGAATTTTAGTTTCAGATGATATAAAACAGTTGTAGATCAACAATTATCAATACTTGCAGCACGAAAGAAAGAAATATTATTTTGTATGTGTGTAACTCTCGCCTATGAAAGGTTCTAAACCGATCGTGCATTAATAGCATGGGTGGGCTAAGGGTAGATAAGCCAGAAAACCTTATTCAAAGAATCACGAAACTTAGAGTCGAGTCGAGTAATCTAGTGTGGTGGGCTCTCACCAGGAGAGAAAACTCCCCATTTATTCGATTTTCTTCACCTTTGTATTGTTTGTAAAACTATTCTTGAGTTTGTCAAGAGTTTTCTGAAAATTCGTGTTTTTTTTTTTTTTTTTTTTTTTTGCTGGGAAGGATAATAGAAAGGGGCCACTTCAACTTTTGAATATCTCTAAGGGCATTTTGTCGTAGCTTCCTTAACTGCTTCCGTTTAATGGAAATTGTCGACCACTAGCAAGCATTGACAGCTATTATGAACGTGTTGCACTGAGCATAGGAAAGAAATAGAAACTGCACTATCATAACATGTAAATCGCTTACTCAGCGGAGTCATGCGATGGAATTTCACATGAAATTAAACGTGTACTGTTTTCACGTAGCATGGCATTAGACCGGACTACTAGAGATATGAAACAGAGGCTAAAAATGGCGACTGACGGACTACTTGAAGTTATAAATATTGAATCCGAATAGTATACCATTAAAATTCAGAAAAAAGAAAAAAAATGAAAAATTGTCGAATTGAGGCTAAATAAACGATTCACATTTATGAGCGAAGTTGAATGTTATATATATATATATATATATTCTTCTTTTATGGTGCTTTGTGGTTATTCTTGCGACGTAATTGATTATTTATCGGATTTTTCGTTTGTGCGTATCCGCGTTTTGTTCTTTTTTCACCTCCAGCGCGGAGAAAACTAGTTTATCGATTGTGCTATCGTCCCTATTTTTTTGGCGCAGAAAACAGAAGTAGGCTGAAGATTAGCAGCTACTACCATCACTGATCATTCCCTAATTATTATTATTGTCGTTGTTATTGGTATTAAGAGAGACCTCCAGAGAGTCAGGGACTCATCGAGGGAGGCCACTTCTTACACACACCACCTATCATTCTTGAATTCATTCGCGTTAATTGCGCACACAACATTCAATGGCAAATCATTTCAATCACGCACTGCCCTATGAGAGAAAAATCTAGCCCTCACCCCCTTGTTAGCGGCATTCATTCTCAGCTTCCAAGGATGCCCTCTTGTCCTTTCCCCACCCTCACGAATTGAAAAATTCCGTCAACTGAATTCCTGTATCACTATTTCCAAACTTTGTACATCTCAATCATATCTCCCCTCTTTCTCCTGTTTACTAATAGCTTATAAATTCTCAATCTGTCTTCATTTCCACAATCCTGATATCATGTTTGACACTCTCCTTTTCACACTCTCTTTCCAATGTATCAGAATCACCACGGAAACTACGAGACCAGAACTGCGCACAATAGTCCAAGTGAGGTCTTATCAAAGCCTTGTAAAGAGGCAAAATGACATCCTTATTTTTACGTGTCAAAGTTCGTTTCAGCATACTAATTATCCTCTGAGTTATATTTGTAATCTTTGCTATATGGCCCTTGAACTTCAACTTCCTATTTACTAAAACTCCAAAATTTCTAGCCTGATCCATTTCTTCTACCATAATCCCACCAACACAATTACTTGCATGACTTTACATTTAATAACCATGACCCAATAGCCATTTTCACAGGTCCACAATTCCAGTCTATTCAAATCACAGGTGCTGCTGATATGTAAGTACTGCATATCAGCAGCACTCCTGATTACCTTACCTATATACCTTCTTTGCATCATCGGCAAATAGCTGCATTCGCACGTCAAATTCTTTCCAATGTCATTAATGTACAGATTGAATAACCATGGACCAAGGACTGATCCTTGAGGCACACACCACTGGTTACCTTAATTCTTAATTCTTGCAGACTGGCATCCCCCATATATCACTTTTTGTTAGCTGTCAGCCAGCCCATTCTCTTATCAATGCTAATATTGTATAACCCAAACCCATATTCTCCAATTTATGCAACATTCTTCCATGCTGTATTCTGTCAAAAGCCTTAGCAAAATCCCAAAGTATCATGGTGTATCCATTCCCCTTGTCTAGTTCAATGGTAGCATTATTATAGAAGAACAAGTTGCTAAAACATGACCTTCCCTTAGTAAACCCATGATGTTTTACAGAGTATACATCCATTTCTGTATAAGGATCCTAACCAATTTTTCCAAACTCTTCACCATTTTTGGGACTATCTTGAACTTGCAGAGCCAGTTTCTTTACATACTCAGACTTAGCTTTCCGTACAACAGTTGTGACTGTTCTAGCTTGCTGCTTATAATTTCTATACCTGACATCATCATGATGATATCAGATATTCCTTCTGCATGATATTTTTCATACGAATCTCTTGCTTGATAAGGTTACACATTCGTTTCATTCCTATCCTTTTTATTTTTTGAACTCCATGGACACATCCTGATATTGCATCATTTAAGTATTTCTTTAAACACCTCCCATGCACTGTCAATATCCGTTCCATCCAACAAGTCATATCATATTTTATATTAAAATCTTCCGAAATATATCTGTTTAAACTTTCTTGGATTGGTTTTATTTTCCAACAAACCTTTAGCTCGAGAAGAAAAACTGTTATAAAGCAATTTTTCTGCGATAGAAAAATTCTGTACATCCAATTAGTTTATTATCTGTTTCGGACTGTACTAGATGTAACTTGAATGTTTGATTGCAAGATCCGAATCAGTTTGAGCTATGAAGTACTATATCTGTTAACTGCGTGAGTTCTTTAGTCTCTCAAAACAGACAACTAGCTTGAGAACTCAAAGAACATGAAACTCTAAACTCGCCTTCAGTTGAAAAGCCTTTATGGACATTTTTGTGTGTTAGACGGGATTTCAATCCGTCTTTTCAACCAAGGGGAATGATGTCTCATCCTTACCATTGCGTAATGAAAACGCTCCGCCACGGCGAAAACAGGAACATTTCGCAATTCCTTACCTCTTTGTTTGTGAGAAACCTAATTTCATTTCTGGGGAAATTGCAATTATCATCAAAATGTATTTCTGTTCCTAAGGTCTCTGTTGCCACTGACCAAGATCTCAATGATACCTACTTTTACACATATTTTGGAGAAAATTTAAACTCTTTTGATAGCGTGTACGTGTAACACGCTCACTTTGAATATCCAAAGGTAATAAAGAATCTTGGTGTAAAATATCGTGTGTACTTTAACCAGCGAGTCACTGTCAGTATCCGGTGGCAGAGAATATTTACAGCCGCCAGGAATTTTGTACGTCGACATCAAGCGGCGATAAGGTCTAGAATGGCGATGAATCACTATAAATCTATTGTAACATAGCGTTTTTATCTCTACATACCTATTTTTAAACCGGTGTTATCCAATTGTGTCTGCGTGTAATCGTTTTATGCAAAATGTCTAAGCGTAGGATTATAAACTGAATAGTTAGGAGAAACATTCTTTGCTCAACATAAGTATAATCTGTTTGCTTTTATTCCATGTGGTTCTCCTAAAAATAAAGTACGATGGAAACATGACAGACTGAATGGTAACTTTAGCCTCTGGTAGATGTAAGAATTTGCTACACTTACCGGCATTGTTTGGACCCTGTGGGCATGCTGGGAGATGATAGCATAGAGAGAGAGAGAGAGAGAGAGAGGTAAAAAAGTTTAAAAGATCGAGACGCGTCATGGCTTTACGCTTCCCAAAAACGGCTTGATGGGTCAAGAGCCAGTTGCCTTGACAACCAGACACGTTGTTCGTTTCCTAAAATAGCTCATCGATTAGTTTCCCTTGGCGATGTATAAGAAGAATTTGCCGAAGCTTCTCAACTACTGATAGTCTGATACAGTCCTGGACTTTTCGATTAGTGTCTAATATATAGTAACCGGGGAAAAAAAAAAAGTTATATCGTTATTATGATTTTTACAAACCAGCTACATTTGTAATGCATCAGTCAGTCCGTTTTAACGCTTATATAATCATAGTTCGTGAAATCTGTTACCAGAGTAACAGTCTGGTAACAGATTAAGATCATCAACATGTCCGTTGATGATCTTAAAATGGAATTATACATGATATAATTTAGTTAAATTGATTAGCAACCCGATCATCTAGTTATAAATTGCCAATGTCCATATTTGGTTTCACTCTGCTTACGATTAAAGCATATTTGTTGATTTCTTTCTGTCGTTCATTTTTTATTTTATTTTATTTTATTTATTATTTATTTTTATGTATTTGCAACTTACATTCCTTCAGTATAGCAATCTTTTTATATTGAAAAGGGCCATCCTAAAGTGAAATGGTCAAAACGGCTGCATCTTAGACGTAATAAAAATGCTACAATAATAACGATAATTAAGGTTACATTGAGAAGCTAACCACGCATTTAAATTCATTATCTTCCCTTGGTAGAAAACGTTTATCAAAAGTCTGTAAACTGATTTTTTAAGGTTAATGATTATGTTTAGTTTTGAACTTTTCATGTGTGGTATTCTTAAGCCATATCAATGAGCAATCATGTTGTTTGTGGTTATGGGAAGTAAGGCTGTGAATCCAGCGTGTGTTGTCTGTTAATTGCGCGCATTCCTCTAGCCAGTTGGCGGGTGAACAACTATAAAGTTACCGGGAGGAGTGAATTAGTAAAATTTCGTTTTAAGCTTGAGACATCCCTAATGGAATTCTAAAGTATTATCATTCGTGATGTTATTCCAGCAGCTCCTCCACAACGGTTGAGCGAAACGAAGTACAAAAGAGTGTTGAAACGGCCATAAGAAATTCGCGGACAAAAAAGGCTGACACTGTAGGCGTCAAGCTGTTGCCGGGCATACTGTTCCTTGCTCCTGGTCATTTAATACTTGCGTCATCACTACTGGCCATACAACGTATTGCATTCTTGCAACATCTGTACTCCTTTATCTCTCATACCCATCGTAAAGTTGAAGTCTTACCTCATGATAACAAAAGAAAAGATATCCAAAATTGCATTGATGTTCTTTACCAGCATTAGAAAACCTGCGGTTGCGTAGACAGCAGGCACGGATGACCATATCATCGTTAATAGCATCCGTGTAGCCATTAGTAAGCGCCGATGTCGTTAGTTGGGAAAACCTAGGTTTGAATTCCGTTTAAAACATCAGGAACTAACTTACATATGTTTTCAGCTGAGAACGAGTTAAGCGCTCTCCTTTAGAGATGAAAGAGTATTTCCTCCAGAAATTATAGGTTTCTTCCCAACCTTGCAAAGCATACATATTGACCGTTCACGCGCAATTTACACTCTTCTCGTGGCCTTAACTTTTATACTGTTTTCGCATAATCTAAATAACGAACTTACACTGTCCTGGCACGAGTGGTTAGCGTATCCGCTAAACAACCAGCAGTTGGATTCGAATCCCACCATAATAGGCATGGTTGTTTTGTAAATGTGTTTAAATAGTAGATGAACTTCATTAGACGTCCACAGTATCAATATTAATGTACCGGAGACTGTTTTTCCTGGACACACACACGCATACATTCTTCCTTATACTCCTAAAGGAACGTTATCATAATTTCACCCGAAATCAAGACTTGCGAGTAAACAGATCTTATCTTCTGATTACAACTGGTGACGTCAAGTCTCGACCTTGTGCTTCGTGTTGCTTCTCTTTTAGTGGCTACGAGGTCCGTTGACTCGCTTGGTGTTTGATGTGGAAGAAAGAAAGAAAGTCTTTAACGCACTTCAAGGGGCTCTTTGTAGTCCGAAGTCTGTTTCTACCGCTCATAAGAGTTGGCCTGATGTAATATTCCGGCTGTGTGGAGATTGTTCGCGACGAAAGCGTCATTAGCGAGATGACTGACTAAGTTTGTTGTGTTAGCTTTCTTTGTACGGTATGAACTGGAGTGCGACCCCAAGTCTCTTGTCCATAAGTGGGTGAGTATTCGTAAGTGTTATTTATTAGTCTTTCACACTTTCAGGGTCAGTTAGTGTTTTCCGTTCAATTATTAGTGAAACGTTCGTCTCTCTCTCTCTCTCTGTTGTGTGTGTGTGTCATCGATAATTCAGAGGATATCGCGAAATTTTAGTCATCAGCGAAGAGATGTCTTCACACTTCCGGTTATATATTGGAAAGCTATAGATTAATTTTCATCAGCAGGTCGTTGACTCGTGGAAATTAATGCATGCTACAATCTACACTAAGCAAAAAGTTTTACATTTTTACGGTCAAGTAAATGCTGTATTTTCATCTGATTTCAGTGAAACCAAAAATTTGCATCCTTTAGCGGTGATAGGCGTAAAAACTATGGACACTTCTTGATGAATTTAAACTCCTTTGGTACGATTTTCAGTGTTTGGCTAATAATTTCTAAGAGAAAATTTAATGGATTAATTTCTAACTTCACTATTCATTTACATTCACTATTTATTCTACAGTTTATATTTCCTGCTTATTCGTGGTGTGGCGTTGCATTTCATGTTTAGTAGTTTACTATTGAATGACAATACCGTTGTATGCGATATGTATGCTTTAACAAAAAAAAAAAAAAAAATGATATACGGTAACGGATCTTCCGTGTTATGACGTCACAAGACATCCTTCCTTCCTTGATTTATATAATGCACGTGTGCGTAGTATAGAAATTTAATTCTTGTCTGCATTAGATTAAACGAATCATTGTTATATTTTCTTGTTAGACATTGGGTATTGATTGTCAACAGCTACGTTTTTATTCAATAAAATGACCAGGAGATGAAATATATAACTAATTCTCATAAACAAGTCAAAGTTATCTAAGATGATCACATGAAGAATTCGTGTAGGAGTTCTAGCATTTAGGAAGAACATTTTGTTATTGTTCTACAAGATATAGACAAAGAAATCAAGTATGCAGCGCTAGTTTGTGTCGAGGAGAAAACATGTTTATAAAATAACACCACAACTCGTATTAATAATAATAATAAAGGTCTATTATTTTGCTTTTCAATAATGCAATTTTGGTAGTTTTGCAGAGAAAATTGAAAAGATGAAAAATAGAAAGAAAAACGAAATCCATGCAATGCCAAATAGTTCTTCACTTTCACCGCCTCATTGGAGGACAAACATGACTTTTCTTTAAACTTCGAGGAGCTCTAATAGAATTTCATGCCTCACTAGATCCCTTTATCTTTCATTGCTTCCGTTTATCTGGCGCGCTCACCGAACTAGTAACATATTAAAAAAAAAAAAAAAAAAAAAAATTGAGGTTAAACAAACAGAGTGTGCTTTAAAAAAGTTCGACCTCATTTTTAATCCCTTGCGATGCTCACCAGGTTTTCCTACCTATCAGTGAAGTAGCCCGGGTGTAATGAGGTCTGACACACGGTTCTTGAAATCACTTACTCCGCGAATGCGTATCCTGTTCTTTGAGGATGGTTGCCAGATTGAATTAGATAATGCACGTGAGTTTGGGACGGTCTTACATGAGAGTCGTAGACTATTAAATGACATAGATTGTACGCATGAGACTGGCGAAAATATCGGCCAGCCCAAAGAGGGTGCATTTGTATTATAAAAATTTGAACACCACAGATCTCTAAATTAGATTTCCATTTCACAGATGATTCTTAAAATGTTGGCTTATATACATTAAATATATATCAAAATTAAATAAAAAATATTAAAATTAAAAGGCGGTCTTTTATTCTCAGTTAAACTTCTAACGAATTTCTTTATATTAATTTTCTTAATTTTATATTAATTTTATATTAATATTTCTTTATATTAATTTTATTAATAAAGGAAGAAAAATAACCCGATTCTATGATTTTTATTACGACAAAAATAATAGGAGTACCCAGTAAAAGGCAACGAACTTTTCTAGCCTGACAATTAAGATGTACAACTGGAAGCGGGCCAAATACTAACATTAAGCCTTACTTTGTTAACTAACCCGGCGAAACGAGCCTTGAGTTTTGTATCTTGGCAACTAGGCAAAAGAAAAACGTGCACGAAATGGAATGCAGAAGGTGCGTTTCCTTTTGTTGGTCGCTTCATTTGCTGCAATAATAGAAATAAAAGAAGAGTATTTTAAGTGGAGCGTAGAATCTGTAAGTAACGACATATATTTTTCCCGGAGTTCAAACGAAAGCGTAACAGATTACTTGCCATTTAATAACATTGTATTTTAACCTGAGCAAAGTACAAAACGAAAATCCGCCCATCATTTCCTCTTGGCGGTGACAGAAAGGAAATTAGATTTTCGTTTGGCATTGTCGCGTAGCAGACGAAATGAATTCTGCATAAAAACATAAGCAATTATTTTTTTTATTATTTATTTATCTATTTCTTATAACAGCCGCATACCGGGTGCATGTTGTCGCACAGTTAAACAAATGACAAATCAAAAATGGTGCTTAACTTCCTACAAAAAATCATTATTTCCTTTTGTAAACAAGGAAGAACCTTTAATTCAACTGTCTGGAATTCATTAAATATCCCGACATTGCAATCTTGGTTAATGGCTTATTAAAATTATTATAAGTAAGGATTCGTCTGGATAGACTGCGCAAATTCATCAGTGACACTAACTTCACTACTTAATGTTAGAATATAAAATGTTATATTTATGGACCTGCTTAAATGCAACAATCCGTTCTTTGTTATCATCAAGCGATCATATAATTCTCAGACGTACGAGGGGGGGGGGGGACTGAAAAGTTCTCGGCCTCGAGCATAGATGTTAACACTATCGACACGATTTTTTTTTTCTAAGTTGGTACATCTCTCATAAGCATCGATGTGAAATTGCAAGTCATTCTATCAAGTAGTTTGTTATATACAGCTGTCTGAAGCGAAAGTGTTTTCTGTATCTCTTGAAATGGATAAAATTGGGTATCGTGCGGTTATGAAATTCTTTGTAAAAGAAAGTTTAATGCCAAAGGAAATTCATAAAAGTTTATGGGCACTCTTCTCCTTCATTTTCGACAATTAAGAAATGGGCTACCGAGTTTAAACGTGGCCATACCAGCCTTGAAGATGCTCTAAGTGAAGGACGTCTAAAAAGTGTAACAGCACCAGAAATCATTGATCAATTTGACCGGCGAGTCAAAGTGCGTAAAATTGTTGAGATTATGGGCATTTCAAAAGACCGTGCAGGATATATTTTGCATGAAGAATTGCAAATAAAATACTTTGCGTAAGATGGTGCCGCACTTGCTCCCAAGCATGAAAATGTAACATATTTGCATGAAAATCTCTAAACAGTGCTTGGAGCATTTAACAAGAATAAAACTGATTTTGTGAGTCGATTTATTACTATGGATGAGACTTGGATTCATGATTACACATCAGAATCCAAACAGTAGTCAAAACAGTGGACAAAAGCCGGTTGTTCAGCGCCAAAGAAGACAAAGTCGGTTCCATCAGTAGGAAAGATCATGGCATCGGTGTATTGAGATCCTAAAAGCATTTTGTTTATTAATTATCTTAGACGAAAAAAATCTGAGAAAAGACCCGGTTTGCAGAAGAAAAAAATCATCTTCCTTCGGGGCAATGCACCTGCCCACAAAGGTGTTTTGGCAATGGGAAAATTAAGGGATCTGCACTATTAATTATTGGAACATCCATCTTATTCCCCAGATTTGGTTCCCTCTGACTTCTATCTCTTCCCAAAACTAAAACTCTTCCTCGCTGATCAGCGTTTTTCTTCGAATCAAGAGGTGATTGCAGCTGTGGAGGGGTATTTTGCAGATCTTACTGAGAACCACTACAGGGATGGGATAATGGCAGTGGAGCATCGCTTGAATAAATCTATTAGCCTTACGGGAGATTATGTTGAAAAATGAAAATAATTTTTAAATTATAAATTCGTTTTTTCATTGTTAGGCCGAGAACTTTTCACACCACCCTCGTATTGCGTACATAAGACAGCCTAGTTAAGAATTATCTAGAATTCCGCTTGCTGTTGCTAAAACAGAGGGTGAATCCACTCGTAGAGATTACTTCTTTGCTGATCTTTTAAAGGTTCTGATTATGGATTGCTCGAAATGAAGTAGTTACTTGCAAACGAGCCAAATCGTAATATGTGGACACACCTGGTACTGATGTACATAGTGTGAAATTTGCAACGCTATTCAGAATAGACATATTTGGATTTCGATCAAAATAAATGTATTATATGGTACCTTATCAAATGGCAGCACAGCCTTTAGCCGTAATGCCAATGAAAGAAACCCAATTCTGTTCAGATTTGTCTTTTTACAACTAAAAAAAGCAAGCTCATTCTTTGAGAAACTACAAAAAACGATTTTGTTGTTTTATCACACGGATTCACTAGGACAATTTGAGTTAACAAGAAAAAGGGTCTGTTTTTAGACTGTCACTGAAAGCAGACTTTTGGGATATGCATTACAAATACACTCCCATTTAACTTATTGCGTTATCGTATGTAAGCAGGAATGAACATACGCGTACGTCGTCGGTCTATTTTTTAAGCTGTAGATCGAATTTTACACTGCAGTTCAGAAACTCTTGAAATGCCATAATAATAATGGTTTTTGACACTACATACATTTTATTGTATGATCACTTGACCTACGATTTTAATGCATTGGAGTAGTCTGTTTACATGGATAAAGTCCGTTATTCGCAGTTATTTTTTCCCGGAGCTCAAACAAAAGCGTAACAGATTACTTACCATTTAATAACATTGTGATTTTGCATTTTTTGAAAAAAATAGTTCTAGAAACGCCTGAATATTTTGAGGAATGCCTTGCATTAAACGATACTCGGAAGAGTTCTGTTTATTTATAACATGAAGGTTAAAACTAGAAAGAAGAACGTTGCACAAGGAAACTAATAAGAATTGAACAAGAATAATCCATGTTGTCGAGTTGTGTATGAATTCTCGAAATGTCAAGAGTTCTTTATTTGTCATGCAACTCCCAATTCGGATAAAGAGCCAACAATAGCCCACATTTATGAAACACTGAAGTTGCATTATTATTATTATTATTATTAATGTGACACCTCCAGGGAGTTCAAACACTCATCGAGGGAGAGTGTACCCCTCCAACTAATAACCGCGCTCAAACTTGCTTAACCTTTTGCAAGCCATTAGTAGCAGAGGCTCTACCAATCGACCAACCTTCATCTAGGAAAGACGTTTCCGTTATGTAAGCAGACAGATCGACTAGCCTTGCTTATCTAGCGTGCCAAACAAGCTACAGAAATGAAGATAGAGTAGTTTATTCTTCACCGTATTTTGGTTTAAGCAACTTTTTCCTCCTTGATTGACTCCGAATAACTTTGCGAAGTTGACGGTTCTCTTAAATAGACGATCGTAATGCCGGAATCCATTCAAGCGGAAAATATGACGAGTTCAAAAGGTTATTTATTCCACATACAGCAACTAATGATCGATACTCGAGTGAAGATCACCCCACATCAAACAGGGTAGCAACAGTCGAATTGGTTTACAAATACTGCAGGTCAAAATAAGGTGATTCATTGGAGCGGAGCTTGTTTCAAACTGTCCTCTACCTCGAAAGATAAAACACGTACTTACAAGTTTGTTCAACTTGTGAGATCTTTCTACACTCAGATAACGCGGACACGAGCACTGAGTCTTGAAAGAGGGAGAGGTTTTATATCTTATCTCGTACAATAAAGTACTGATTTCTATTTGTTTGCTTGTGTACATCCTACAGTTTTCTAGAACATTTGTATTAGTGACGTCATTTCCTTATTTTCAGCAGAAATGCAGTCATTCGTCTACCGAATGGAATGGCAGATAAAATATATCCAATTGTAAATACGTGAAAGGTACAAGTGTCATTGTTTATAGTGGTGTAATCGAACCGTCGTTTATAACCACTTGGACTTTAAGGATCCTTAAAATATCACACGAACACGAGACGTCACAAGTTCTTGGAAACATGGAGGAGTTGGCTAGAAAAAAGTGTTTTTTTTTAAACCTCAACTTATCGATATTCGATTGCCATTTATACATAAAGGTCTATATGCGTTCGGTTTTTTGCTCATGTTTTTTTTTTTTTTTTTTTTTTTCTAACTTGTGGAGAAAATCTCAAAGCCATTTTGGCGGCTACTTCTTGCGACCTCTTTGATCGTTTCCATTACAGACTGCTGAAACTTTTCCATTGAAAATCTCAGACCTTGAGATGAGAATTCGTTTGTGGTAAGAAGTAGACGTCGTAGGAGAACATGGTTACGGTTCTTAGAATTATAGCAGATGAAGCTGAGATCATGAGATCAGGTGACTTATTTTTTATCATCTACATTTTTTATTTGCTTGTTTATCTGTTTCGTGGGAGAAAATATCAGAGTTTCTCAGGAAGATAAACCCTTCTTAAATTTAATAGTGGTTACCTCAGATGCAGAAATCTTGAATGAGTACACAGATTGTTGCAAACATCGAATTTCTTCCTGGTGTTGACTTACGGACACAAAATATCAGGTCAGATAGTCAGGTGGTGGATGAACTTCGTTGCACACTGAAACCGCTGCTCTGTTTATTGTAGGACAGTAGCTTGGAAAAATACTACTTTGTTTAGTCTCTAGAGCAACGTTTCCTGATTATCTTGGTCTACTCATGGCTCTCGTGATGTAGATTTGTAACCTTTGCGTGGGTGAGATTATCATGAAAAAATTAACTCAAGTATTTATCTTCGGAGTCATGACGTTAACTATTAATTACTGAATGGATTTGTACCGACAAAAGGAAAAGAACAACCGAGAATTCAAATAACTCCTAACGTTGGAAACAAAGTAAGAAGGAAGAAAATAAAAGTGACAGACCAGTCATCTCTGGTAATTTAAAAAAATATGGTTGTTTTCTATTTTACGATACCATCCCAACTTTGACAAACACATTTCTGTATTATTATATTGTGACTAAGTTTTCACCGACCCTGCTAAAATCGTATAGGCATAAACTTTTATCTCATATATACCATTTCTAAATATCAGTTAAAAACAATAACATCAAAGTTTTGTTGTTAATTTCCAAATCAACATAAAAGTTACGCAAGAGTTCTACAAATCCAATATATACTATTTTATGTCATCCTTAGATGTGTGGCTTTGGCGCCAATGTTACAATTAGATAATAGAGGAATATTACATTTATTGTCATAAATGACTAATATTTTTTTTTCAATTAAAAATTAAATCAAAACGTTAAATAATTAATAACTGGTGATATCGCCAATGTGATGAGAAACAGATACGTTTTATCCGGGTTTTTTTTCTTTCTATTTTACATTTTATATCATCGAATCATATACTGATCGAAATATTGCTGAGGGCAATATACCACGTAAAGATTCAAAAGAGGGGACTTAGTGATAATTAGGATATGCTTACACTTACTGTTTGAGAATCCCCCCCCCCTTCTCAAGTACTACTGGTCATTCAGATTGTGGACTGGACTTGATAGTATAGAATTCCACATAAACTTGAGTAGATAGGTAGGACCTTGAATAATTCTTATAGTTTGTGCAGTTTTCTTTGGATGACTTCCGTCTCTTTATAGAAGACTGAGAATAAGAACTTCATCTTAAAAATATGAATTAATGTTGTAGAATAAAGAAAATTTTATTTTATATTGCAAGAAGATTGACTTTTTAATGATATTTTTTGAAGTTAAAGTAGGTTCGTGTTAGTATTATAATATAATCAAAAAGGTCTTCGTTGTCATTACATTCTGAGTACTTATTTGAATGTTGAGTGTTTTTATTGATATTTTAAGTATTTGGAATAGTTGGACTTATAATATTCTTGTTCTGTGGAGTGAGAAGTCAAGGAAGTGTAGTGACCCAAATACTTTTCGAATTATTTCTACATTTTAAATGAGAGACAGTTATGTGTTTATTTCCTTTTTTTAAAAATTTATTTTTGGAATGTCACAGAAAAAATAGCCAAGCTATTTATAATTAGAAGAAAGAAAGAAAGAATCTATTTATAATTATTTTCGATTACAAGAAAATGGTAACAGTTCGCATACGATTAGCAAAATAATTTAGAAAAATACTTCGGTTGAACTTCCTGCGCTGTACGATGATGAGGATAATCCTGAGGTCATTGACTCTTAGAGAAAATAGAGAGAGAGGAAAAAAAAAAAAAAAGACGATAAAAGCGCTTTTCTGGGAATGCCAAAAGCGTGCGCGAAATGAAAACAGTTGCCCAAAATACACTCATAATAATAGGCGGGCTATATTTTGTTACCACGCTTTGTTGTTCGGCCAACACAGGAGCTTTGAATCTCCTAGCAGTGACATTGATAGCTGGTACCATTATCTCGAGATAACGCTATATTTGTAACACGCGAACCAGTTGCGAAGCAACTTTAACTGCCGTAGGCCTAATTGCTATATTTGACTACCAACTAATAACAACTGTTGTGGGTCTAAGCAGATGACTCAATTATTATCATGTAGTTCATACCGTTTAGTCTCTTTATCTCTTATCTGTTTTATGGATCGTATTGAATGAAATATTTTGTCTGAAAGAAACGTCATGTCCGCCTGAATGAGTTTTTTTTTTTATATATATAAATTTATCTTCCCGACTCGTCAGTATCTTCGTGTTTAAGTAGTTTTTTTTTTTTTTTTTTTTTTTTTGTTTGTTTGTTTCGTTGGAAGGTTTTTAGTCCTAAGAATGCGATTTTGGATACACGCCGTGTCTGTAGATTGCCCATCAATATAGTCACGGTGTCTTTTATTTTCTTCTTTTTTGCATAAGGAATCCTTGTAGTATCAGCATGTGTTATAATAACAAGAAATGCCATCGGGATTTTTGATGAGCACATTCCTAAAATTACACGTTCATTAATTTCTTTCATTCAGAACATAAACTTATCCTGTTTAAAATTATTCTTTCTGCTGTTCTTAACTGCAAATTTCTCTTCTTGCATAGCAGCACGAAAAGAAATTTGCTAATATCCGAATAATTTCTGCATCTTTATTCTCCTTAATGTGATGGTAAAAAACGCTCGTTATAAGTCTTTAGTGGTAGTAAATTTAAACTTCCTTCTCTAACATTCCTCTAGTGCGAGTGCAAAGGCTTATAAAAAAAAAAGTTCGTAATTGATTTTTTATTTTCTCCGTTGCAATAAACGTGATATGGATAACCTTTCAACTTTTTCCTCATTAAGTGAAAAAGCGACAGAATATCTACGATAATAGTTCACATGATGCGTTAAGCAAAATATCGTGTCGTCTCACATTTCGCACTCACCCCTAACCACATGACAGGATCCGAAAGAATAAATACGCACTGAATAAAGCAGTCAGTATTCACCCAGACGTTACCATATGACTTCTACTCCACACCCAAAATCTCATCTCATTACTCAATCTGGATTGTTTTCACCAGTTGAGGGGGGGGGGGGGTAGAGAACGCTGCGATGGACGCTGTTCAACAAGTCCTAATGTATTACCTACAAATTGTTTCGAGGATATAGCTTTCGTAGTAGAGAAAATAAAAAAAATTGGAAAATGTCAGCCTCTGAAAGATACCCCCCCCCAAAAAAAAAAAAAAAAACTATGGAAACCCATACTCAGTATTTCAGTACTAAACTCGAAACTCAACAGAGTAGTACTGGAATAGTGAATATAGGTTTCCATAGTTTTCTTTTTAGCTGCGTTTCATGTGGTGCATAAACATTTTAATACTAGATTTGCTTTACCCTTCTGTTCATTTAAAGA
The DNA here is from genome assembly GCF_054136105.1 of Typopeltis vanoorti. NCBI lineage: Eukaryota > Metazoa > Arthropoda > Arachnida > Uropygi > Thelyphonidae > Typopeltis > Typopeltis vanoorti. Next base: position 27,693,841 of record NC_143549.1, read on the forward strand.
ACAGAAGGGTATTGAGTTATTGAGGAATCCGAGCTACAAGAAATTTTATTGAAATTTGAAGTTTCAATCATTCACAAAAATATGTCGCCCCCTTTACAGTTTTTGTTTCAATAGGACCATTTACCGAGTGCAAAGAGACAAAACGTCGAATATGTGACAATTACTATCCCTCTAGCATGGGAGAATGTAATTCGATTTTTGAAATTGAAATTATAATATTGAAAAGAAAAATATGCAAGACAGTTTTGAAAAGAATCAAAATTGAGCAGGTTTGAGAGGTCAAGTGTAGACACAAATATTAATGAAAGTAGAATGAAGGAATTGGAAAAACAATAATTAAAATTTGGAAACTCAGTAACCGACGCTGAAGAAAACATTGATGGATTCACTCAGAGAGGCATGTGGAGAAGCTGTTTGCAAAGATAGAAAAATCAGAAGTCCATTCCATGGTGGACTCAAGAAGCGAGAGAGAGGCTGTCCTCGGACATTTGCCGAGTTATTTGCTAAGGAACTTTGGATGTGCTTTTCTGTTTTCTTTGCAAATAACTCGGCAAATGTCCGATGAGAATAGAGAGTATGTAAAAAAAAAAAAAAAAAGCGATAGATAGTGAAAAAGCAGCTAGAAAAATCTTGAGAAGACTGGTATAGAAGGTAAATATTAGGAAGATATTTTGGAAGCTATTGAAAAAACTTAGAGAAGGGAAAACAGAAATGATAAAGATGTCGTGGAAACTGATCATGAAAATATTCTGAATGTTTGGGAGAATTATTCTGGAGAGACTTAAATGAAATAAGAAGTAACTGAACAGTGGGAGCAACTATTTAAAAGGAATGCAATTAGTAGTACATATCAATACTCAATCATTTGAGATAGAAAAAGTCATGGAAAACCTGAAATGTGGGAAGTCAGGCAGCTGGAGTAGATGATATTCGAACCAGAAAAGCTCAAAAATGGAAGGATAAAAAGAGGCCAGCTATTCTGCTTAATTCAGAAGGTGTGAATAAATTAGCCAATAATAAATTGGCAGGAAAAGACCCAGATTAAGGCCAAAAGTTAGATGGATTGATGCAGTTAGAAGTGCATTAAAACACAGAAATATAAGATCTGACTCTTAGATCTGAATCAACAGATTGATTCGAATGATAATTGTTGTTAGAAGGTAGTAATGATGTAACTTTTTCATGTAGTGCTGCTGTCATAACATCCTGTATATTCCAAGAGGAATTTACATGTCAGGATTTTGATGATGATGAAATATAATGGTATATATGCAATACATTCACGAGGTTCGCTTTTGGTTTTATTCCTATAATTTCTAATGACAAAGTTTGGCAAAATTTTAGAGAGGTTCGAAAAGTGTCCACCCTCGATAGAGTTATTGATTACATAAGTTTGTCACATGACACCATATTTCACTGGATAACAAAGAAAGCTAGATGGTCGAAAAGTGAACCCTGAACTGTATGTCTATATTTATATGTACTTGCTGCGTTGGCAGAAGGTATGATATGGTATACATAAGGTTGTAAGGTATCGTATTATATCTGAAATTGCGTGTGTTCTCCAGTCTGTTTGATGACCTTCTAGGAAGAAACATCCTTCCATCTCCGTATGCGATCGACTAACTGACTTAAGTGTATAATGTGAATAAGCCCTCTTATTCACATTTCACGCAACCCACACGAGATTCAAACACAGATTTTGCCAACTAAAACCAAATGCCGCCAGTTTGTTACATGAGGAGCTTGTTGAATTGTATTTGGTCGTATGCAATCTGAAGGTTGTACTTAAATCATTCTTACGCTCAAAGCTAGAAGATGGCGAAAGTTTTTTATTTTTTATTTAAAAAAGGATTTGATAATATTGTTCTTGTATTTTTACTGTAATCGGACTATTTATGTAGACAGAGAAATTCAAAATAATGACAATAATTTCTCTTTAATTTGTTGTAATTTTTTGAAATTTGGTACTTCAGATCATTATCAAAATGTGTCGTTTTTAATTGGATCATTTTAATTGCAAAATTATGTCTACACTACATTCCAAAAACTGTTTTAGGTACATCGTCATGACGTCATCATTGAGATAATAGATGGCTTCACTGTACAACAATGCTATTAAAAAATGATTTTTTTTTTCTGTTGTCCGCTGTCATTCTCTTGTTTTATATGAAATATTATTCGTCTCTATTTTGCATTCTTTTCATACATACAAAGAAGCTTTAGAACTATTTTTTTTTCTTAGGTCCATGTTTACTGTTATTCAGAAGCTTCATTATACAAATATCGTGTTCAGATTTTTTATATATATTCTTCGTTTTTTTTATGGATATTAATTTGTAACGGATAGCTCTCTTTTGCCTCTACAATTATTTGTAAGAATGTTGCTTTTAATATGTACGTCTATTGATTTATTAATTTGTCGCAGAGTTCCCATCTCGTCTTCAGGGTTAATCTAATTACTATTTTTTCAGTTTGCAAAAGTATTCTAATATTTCCACATCTTTTTAAAACCTTAGTTTCTTTTTTTACCCTTTATTTCGTTTCAAATGAAGTCGTTAGTTCATCGTTAGCAATTTCCATTTTACTCGATTTTTTTTCCCGTTAACTGAAAGAAGTATTAATCCTTATATATTTAGTTTCGTTTCATTTTCATTGATTAACTCGAATTCATCTTGTTAGTATAATTTTATGTTTTAATTTGTTTTCCTTTTTTTTTTTGTAATAGTGAATGCATTCGAAATGTTCCACTTTTTTATGTCTTTTAGTTAAACGTTTTATTTGTCTGTTAATTCGACATGTAGCTGTTAACAGTTTCTTTCAGTTTTGTCTTCCTTTTGCAGATTTTATATGCAGACAAAAAAACAAGAATTAATATATTAAAAAAAAAAAAAAATTGCAGCGTGTGGAGTACATATACTCTGAAACGCATGCATTCTTCCACTTCCCGATATCTTCAAGAAAATAATAAGCTACGTGACATAATTCCATCCTTTTCAGGTGGATCGTTGACTGCTGCAAATAAATAACGCCATGCTAGACTGTGATTTATAAAAAATTATAACGGTAATTCTTTATACTCTCTACGAAGTGCATATGTTCTAGGGATAAGTGTGTGTATTTAGTGGGGGGGGGGATCTTAAGTTTCAATTTCAATAAGGAATTCTCACGAATGGGAATTTTTCTTGTAAGCAGCGCATTTGCAGAGAAGGATCACGCGATATTGCTCTCAACTGAAGGATAGAAAGTGTTTAGCTGGTCTCAGGTGTTGGCAAAGTTTCTCCTCTCGAAGCCGGTTTTTTTTTAATATTTTTTTAATCCCAAAACTAGCCAACCGGAAGAAGAATACATGCAATTAACAAATCGATGTATCGGTTTTGTTGCACTATCGCTTTGCAAATAATTCTAACTAATCCTTATCTCCAGTTTTTCTGTAAATGTGGGGTGTTGAGATCTTCGTTTATAAAAATTCATAATCTCCAGGGGAAAATGCAATCAATTTTGACAGTCAGTAACACTGATTGAATCTTTTCTTTATCGGTTTTAAGCATATTAAAAATGATGGAGAAAATAATTCCAAAAACGTACTTCTTTTTTTTTTTTAATAATGCTTGCAAGAAGAAAACGAAATAGTTTCCTTTCGATGTGAGCTCTACCGTCATAGTAAAAGTTAAGATTCTTGGAGAACATCCTTATATTCACACAAAATTATTCTCTTTGATAAAAGATTGATCCTTTTTTTTTCGTTTTCTGTTTTTTTTTTTTTTTTGTCAATTTGTAATTAATGCTAATTTTCTTGAGTTTACGCGAAAAAAAAAAAAAAAAAAAAGTTCTAGTCAGCGACTAGAATTAATCTTAAACCACCATTCTTTAGCAGCCTAGCACATGCCACTCCCACTAACCTACACGGACGCTTGAGTTATGACATGTAATTTTTAATAATTTCATATACAATAATTGTCTGAGATATCCTGCTGCTTTAAGCTGTTTATTATTTTTGGCTGATATAAAGAATCAAAGGCTTTTTCAGAATCCACAAACACTAAATATGGGAGGATAATATTCATTTACTTTTTTTTTATTACTCAATTAATAGTATGGAATGATCTATTGTGCAGAAACTTTCTCTGAAGCTTGCTTGTTCAAATGGTTTGGCATCATCCATAAATCTGATTCTATTTCAATATAATGGATATAAAATGTACAGTCAATTAGGATAATACAGGTTAGTTTATAGTTAATGATATCATCTGAATTTTTTAATTAAAAATTATTAAACATACAGAATGTCTTCATGAAACAAAGATTAAAAAAAAATTCACGAACTAATGGAAATTTGTGATGTAGACGATACATAAAACGCTTGCAGTTGTTAAATATTGTGTTTAATGCTACGTAGATATCCATAACAGATACGAAACTAATACGTAAACATCACGATCTCTGACAGCGATAAACTAACTTTGTTTCATTAATATTCAAAGCAGTAACAAACACTGTAATAAAAAGTTACACATTTAAGCAGACGAGACCTAGAGAATAAATATTTATATTTGTCATCAAATATAAATTGAAACGTTACTGAAAAACTAGCTGTTTACATTTTACAGTTAACCTTGAATATGTTTAAAAATGCTCAAATTTGTCACATGTCGTTTGGGATAATAAATATGCAACAATTTTATATAACATTTGAAAAAATAAGAAATCGTCTGCGATCGAAGTTCTAACATGCTTAAATGTAAACTTAAATAAAATAATAACTTTCCTTCTAGGAAAAAAAATAATAATTCATTTTATTTACGATTGTTATTTTGTTTACTTTTTTTTAAAAAAAATTAACTTCTTAGCAGAGGCAAATACAAAACTATCTGTAACGCGATGAAAAATTAATACGTAGTATTGGTTTTTTAAAAAATACATAAAATTGTTATTACAATAATTCGTTGAAGTCTGATGATTTTTGTTTAGGTCTAACTGGTTATCGTATTATCATTATTATGATTATTTTAAATAACATGGTAAGGAAATCGCGGCATTTAACATTTAATATACAAGCAAATCCGTGATTACTAATGTCTCAGGTTTTCTTGAATATCTGAGTTTAAAAGTGGAATTTCAAGAAAGATAAAACAGAAATTAAATAAATAGTAAAAAACTTTTTAAAAAAATTATTTATTCAAATATTTTGCTAAGTGTCTTATTATTTGAGAACTAAAATGCTAAATCGACAATTTTCTTTTATTTTTCAGAAACCCTGGGTCCATCCCACACTATGGAAATCAACTCCCACTATAGCCACATTCAAAGAAAAGGTAAGAAAGTTGAATTCCAGAAATTTAAGGCTTGAATTGACCAAGTACAGTACATTAAAATTCATGTTTGCATTGAAACTACTTGTGTAGCAAGCACATCAGGTCAGATATTTATTGGCAAAAAAAAAAAAAAAAAAATCAGTTCTACGTAAATTTTTATAGTTATTCTTATATGGTAAGGCTAAATGGAATTTTCAGTCATAATTACTTGTAATCACAATTCTTATATCTGAATATTTTGAGATTTAAAAACAAGCAAACAAATTTTATATTCGCAGTATATTAGATATGTCGACGAAGAGATAAGGACGTGTGATTCATTAGAGTTTAACGTAATCACAGTTGAATATTTAATTAAGACTGATTAAAGTACACATATTTCGGTAATTTTCACTTTAATACACAGAAAATAGTTCAGATACGTGCATCAAAATATATGTACTTCAGTCTGGTGTTATTTAATTAAATATTCAACTGTGATACGTGTATAAGTCGTATATTAGATTTTACTACGTTCCCATTTTCAGTAGAATAATGCTATTTGCCTCACAACAAGCTTTCGAAGAGTCCTTACACACCTAGAAAATTCTTGTTAATTAACAAAAATTAAAAAAAAATTGACACCTTCAGAACCTTGCGTTTAACTTTTTAATTAAAAGGTGAGTTGGTCTGACTCACGCAACAGTGGCAGAGTGTTTTTTTTTTACAACAGGCTATGAAATTAACAGGAACAGTACATTGGTCTTATTAGCCTTAAGTTGTTCGGCTGTAATTCCAGACAACTTGAGCAAAGAGAATAGTATGGGTCCCACTACTGACCAGATAAAGATAAGATAAGCAATTGTGACGTGATTGGTTGTTCATTTGATGACGTCATTGTGTCCGTGACGTCATTAGATTGGAATATTAGGAATTTCCCTGTGGGCATATGTGTCAGTGAGGAGAGTTCCTGTGTTTTGGTTCGCGTATGAAATTATGGGTGATGGTAGAGATAATTGGAATTTCGCTGGGGCTCTCATCTGTCAGGGACATCATGTGGTGTATTTTGTTCGCTTAATCCTTTGTGGGTATTTTAGAGATAAGAATCGTGATGTTATGTGTTTGGAAATTCCCTGTTTTGAGGGGTTTTCTGAATAATTTAATTATATGCTATGTCACTCAAACATAGTTTTCTTTTTCTATAGATGGCTGTACTAATTTTCCATTATATTTTGGGGTATTCCTTTCCTGTTAAAGGGTTGGAATTCTTAAAGTAGAGTCGTGATGGCGGCTGCGATTTGGTTTTTCTGAATAATTTAATTATATACTGGTGACCCTCAAACATACTTTTTTTCCATAGCTCATCCACATTTTCTTCTATATCCATATTCTAATTCTAATTCATATTTTATTCATAATTCATCCGAATATTTTGATTTGTCTAAAATTAAGATCTTAAAGTTCAATAAATAAATAAATAAACAAATCGTGTGTGAATTGAATTCACGGCGATTTCGAAAGTGTCCTTACTTAAACATACATAACACATCAACGACACTGCTTGTTCTTTTAAGTTTACACATTTTATTGCACAGATGTTATTTACAATATAATATGCAAAAATAGGACTTTACAGACATCACCACTGTCTCTGAATGGAACTGTGGGTGATGTTTTGAGATAAGATATCTTGGAATTTTCCCAGGGTGACACACATCCGTCATTGTTGTCATATTTTGTGTTTTGTGTAGATGGGTGTACTAATTTTCCAATACATTTTGGGTATTTCTTTCCTGTTAAAGGGTGGAAATTATTAGAGTAGAGTAAAGTCTAGTGGTGGCTTTGTTATGAGCTTTTCTGAATAATTTAATTATATGCTGGGGTCTCTACGGCATTTAAAAATAAATTAAAATACACAGACAGTTAAATGGATTACAAAACCTTTTGTATGTATTCTAGAAATTTTAAAGATAATTTAAATTACTATCTTTCCAGAATGGCTCTTCTAAATGCAAATTTTCAAAAATAGTTGAATTTTTTATCCACATCACAAACACAAAAACCAGAAAGAACGAAATTTCTGTAAATAGTGTAACCTGAAATAGTTGCGTACTTCTTCCTTTAGATTTCAGCCCATAGGATCATGGTATATTATCGTCATGAGTAATGTCCCTCAGCTAGCGGTTACTTCAAATCACGGTTTTCTTCAAAGAGGTCTTTTCATGAAGATGACATGGGTCATATCTATAAATTGCGGTATTGTTCAAAAGGTATCATTTTCTCAAGCTTGAATGCTTCTCAAATACTTACATATGACTAAGTGATTAGCATTCACATGATTGTGATGCAGATATACTAAAATTATTCATTTCTGATTAAGGATTTTATTTATTTATTGTTTTCATGTAGATGGCTTGTTTGTTAGTTTGTTTACATTTTGTGTAGTTAGGGAACTGGAATTTATTTCAAACGAATATTAGCTCTGTAATCTCTCTTATCTGGTTGCCAATTTTGTTGTATGTAGGTGAAAAATCGTGTGTTTAGGTTGGAACTCTTTGTTCCCGTGGGAAATTAATGCTTACATTTATTTTTTTAAAACCAATATTGACTATTAATTTTACCTACGATTCTTTGTACACTTAACCTATTTCTGTAAGTGAAATTTATTTATTTACTATTATTTTCTTTAGCATTAGTAATTTTATGTAACGGATATGCGACAAACAAGGTTTTGAACTCGCCGTAGCATTTTCTTATAGAAATTTCTTTTGTTGACACAACAAATAAATAGTTATTTCTTATTATTTCAAATGAATATTAGCTCTGTAATATATTTGTTAATTTCTATGTTACCTTTTATTTGACTGTAATATTATTCACAGTGTATTTACTGAATTTAACATACAGAAAAATTAAATAAAGTGAAAAAGGCAGGTATTTATATATATAATAAATAAATTGTCACTTTTCGGGTGAAATATTCTCCACTAAAGTTCTCCTTATTAATTTAATACCCATTTCCTTTTGCTTCCAAGAATTGACACAGTTTCATTGAGTGGATTTAAAAAAAAGTCTCTGGTTAGTTTGCAGAATGAAATTTTACAAGGAGAAAATATTTTTTATGGTCTTTCTTAAATTTGTATAACAAATCAATGACATCCGATTTATTCATTTAAATTTACACATCTCATTTGAATGAAATATTATTTACAAATTGTATTTACTGAATCTAACATACAGAAATTAAATAAAGTGAAAAATCAAGGTTCTTCCCATGCTTGTGGAATTGCCATCATGTAGTTTGTGACAATGTGACTCTCATCTGAAAATTCATTTTCATCTGGTGATTGTTGGGAATTTATTACTGTAGTAAAATTAAGGGTTGCTATTTATTTTTTAAGCCACTACATATACTTCTATGAATTATTAAAAGCTCAGAATCTTTCATTATGTTTCCAATAGCATTTAGAAGTACATTGTGAAAATATAAAAATTATGTTTTCACATTTTGGGCATCCAATTTCATTTAAATCAAGAACAGGCCTCCCTATTAACCTCATTAATGTTTTTGATTTTTCTCTTCCTTTGGCAAGTTAATATTTGATATTTGCTTGTTGATTCTATCATCTTAGTTTGTCCAGAGATAGTGAACCAATTTCCCATTTCAGCTGATGGTTATATTTTATTAACTAAGAATTCTGTTTTTTTAACTCTTTCCATGTAATTCTTTCCAACTACAAGGTGATTTTGTCAATGCATATCTTACAATAATTCCATCAGAAATACAAATTTCTTTAGGAAGTAAATTTGTAAATTTAGTTTTGAAGTCTTATTCAAAAGAAATTGGCAATCAATTATCCCAATGCTAACTGAAAATTCGTATTTTTCACCGATTGTCGATTTTTCATAATCGTTTTCCTTCATTCTTCTTCTTCTTAGATTATTTCATATGGTACCACAAATAAATAGTTATTTATTATTATTATTATTATTATTATTTCACTGATTATTAGCTTTGATCTTATATTTTATGTTAACTTTCTGTCACAAAATTCTACACAATTACAACTTTTCACAAAGAAACTTTCAAAGAATTTTGTGGCTCACCCATTTTACATTACCAAACACAAAACAGCAGCTACAGTGTTTAAACGATTACCATAAGTACAAAGTCACTCGATTCTATGGTATTTTCTTATAGTACTGTTTACACTTACCATGCCCTGCCCTGACCATTCCTTCAAACAAACCTTTTGCACAGATAACTCAATGACAAGTTTTCACGTGCTGGATATACTGTTGGTGTGTTTTTATCTTACTTTGCGTGGGAAAAGGTAAAATTTGTATATGTGTTATCTGGAGAGTACAAACATTTTTTCTATACCAAACTTTAAGAGTTGAAGTCATGTTTTTGGGTTAATTATCTGTTATATCTCTATTAAACAACCAAATTCTAACAGTTCATGTTTTTGATTATGTGAACGATTTGTTTTCAGATAACTCAACAATGTCAATAGATAGCATTAGACAATTTCTAAAATAATCAATACATTGATATCAGTTGTCAACACTTTTTTCCCGTTCGGGGCATTAATTTAACAGTAGTAATTTTTTTTAATAATTAAACAGAATTGCATTACGGTATAAAGTTGTGGATTTAAATATCAAGTTCTTATCAGAATAACTGAGTAAAAAATTTACTGTGGAAAAACACAACAAAAGCACACATCTTTGTTAATTTAAATTTAAAAGTGCATATCTTATTTTGATGAAATACTATTTATAAGTATATTCACTGAGAAAAATTCGAAACGTGTAATTACCTAAAAATATTTCATATTTAGTTTAGACTCTTTAACATTTTCCAAAGAGTTCAATGAATAAAATTTTTGTTACTCACTGTTTCTTGGTTACATTACATCAAAATAGCTGGTCATGCAAAAGAGTTTTTAAATCAGATACCATGGTAACCACATTTCCATACATTTGATATTGTGGAAATGTATGGAAATGTGGTTACTTATTCAGTCTGGAAATGACACCATGCCTCCCTGAACATTCTGTGTATATGTTTCTCACCAAATATACACAAACAGTTTTCATAAAATGTTCGTAAATGTCCCAAAATAAAGAATCTTTATCGAATTCGATAAAATCTTGAAAGTCTAATTTAACCATTGATGAACTAAAATGATTAGCGATAATTTTACCCATGATATGAATAGCATTTTTGGTGAAAATGTACAACATTTTCATCAAATATGTTGTACATTTTTGGTGAAAATTTCTCAGCTTCTTTACAACTAATAGAAAAAACTTTACCTCCATCAGCTCCTGTATCATGAAGTATTAGTTCCTCATCTTGGCATTTCAGAATATAACAATCACCAAGGTCCATTTCGTAGTCAACTTCTTTGCAAGTAGCCGAGGATATCAGACCCCTTCCTTCATAACTTTTCCCAAGTGGTCCTGGATAAATACATCACAATGTATGTGTCTTCTAAAATAATAATCAGTTTCCATCCATTTAGAGCTATGTGAAGAGTTTTGTCTCGTGCTATTTTCCTGAAGAAAGAAAATTTCAATGACTTTTGTGGATCACCCATTATTTTACTTTACTTTCGTGGATACAAAAAACATAGCTGCACAGGATGAACAAATTGCTGTAACTGTAAAGACACTTGACTCATTTGTTTTTCCATATAGTGCTTTTACATGATCCTTAACCCTGACCGTTCCTTCCAAAATGAAACTTTCACACAGGTGGTTCATGGACATGTTTCTACATGCTGTTGGATATGATGTTGATGTGAGATTATTTTACCTTGAGACATCATAGGGAAAATCTTATCTCTGTGGCTCGAAGGGTATTCTACATTATTTGTCCTTATTATGTTAAATATTTTATCCTCAAAAAGTGTTTTTGATGTTAGACCATGTGACTATTTCTCTCACGGATATGTCTGAAATTGTTGGGATGGGAAAAAAATAGCATTAGATGGTGGAAGTGAAAAGGTTCTCAAGAGAATCTTCCCTGCAGTGCTCCCCCACCCCTCCCCCTAAACCCATCATCCCCGTATTCTCCACACTCTTCTCCAGAAGATATCTGCTCAGGCTAGTGGAGATGAGCGAACTCATCATTTGCAGATATCTTTTAGTGATGTCACCTCTAACTGATACTGATAACTTTTGGAGGAAAAATAATAAAAATATGCGTTTTATTTTTTTTCCCTCCAAAAGTTATCAGTATCGGAAGTGACAACACTAAAAGATATCCGCAAATGATAAGCTCGCTCATCTCCACTAGCCTGAGCAGACATCTTCTTGAAGAGAGTGGGGTGAGGGGGAGTATTGCAGGGAAGACCTCTGTCACCCTCTTGAGAACCTTTTCACTTCCACCATCTAATGCTATTTTTTTTCCTCCAAAGTTTTCAGTATCAGTTGGAGGTAACATCACTAAAAGATATCTGCAAATGATGAGCTCCCTGATCTCCACTAGCTAGAGCAGACATCTTCTGGAGTAGAGTGGGGGATGATGGGTTTAGGGGGTGTGGGAGCATTGCAAGGAAGACCTCTGTTATCCTCTTGACGACCTTTTCACTTCCACCACCTAATGCTATTTTTTCCCATCCCAACAATTTTAGACATATCAGTGAGAAAAATAGTCACATGGTCTAACATCAAAAACACTTCTTGAGGTAAAATACTTAACATAATAAGGAAAATAATATAGAATACTCTTCGAGCCACAGAGATAAGATTTGCCCTATGATGACTCAAAGTAAGATAATCTCACATCAACATGATATCCAACAGCATGTAGAAACATGTCTGAATCATCTGTGTGAAAATTTCATTTTGGAAGGAACGGTCAGGGTTAACGGTCATGTAAACAATACTATATGGAAAAAATCGAGTCAAGTGTCTTTGCAGTTACGGCAATTCATTCATCCTCTGCAGCTATTGTATTGTGTTGTGGTATTTTGTATCCACGAAAGTAAAGTAAAATAATGGAAGAGCCACAAAAGTCATTGAAATTTTCTTTCTTCAGGAAAATAGCACGAGACAAAACTCTTCACATAGCTCTAAAAGGATGGAAACTGATTATTATTTTAGAAGACAAGCACATTGTGATATATTTATTCAGGACCATTTGGGAAAAGTTATGCAGGAAGTGGTCTGATATCCTCGGCTACTTGCAAACAAGAGTTGACTACGAAATGGACCTCGGTGATTGTTATATTCTGAAATGCCAATATGGGGAACTAATACATCATGATACAGGAGCTGATGGAAGTAAAGTTTTTCTATTAGTTGTGAGGAAGCTGAGAGGTTTTCACCAAAAATGTACGATATTGATAATCATTTAGTATTTTTTGAAACTGAATTACCAGCTATTTGTGTCATGGGGAAAATGATCGCTGATCATTTAAATTCATCAATGGTTAAATTAGACTTTCAAGATTTTATCCAATTCGATAAAGATTCTTTATTTTAGGACATTTGCAAACATTTTATGAAAACTGTTTGTGTATATTTGGTGTCATTTCCAGACTGACACAATATCAAATGTATGGAAGTGTGGTTACCATGGTATCTGATTTAAAAACTCTTTTGCATGACCAGCTATTTTGATGTAATGTAACCAAGAAACAGTGAGTAACAAAAATTTTATTCATTAAACTCTTTGGAAAATGTTAAGAGTCTAAACTAAATATGAAATATTTTTAGGTAATTACATGTTTCGAATTTTTCTCAGTGAATATACTTGTAAATAGTAACTCATCAAAACAAAATATCCATTTGTAAACTTAAACGAACAAAGATGTATGCTTTTGTTGTTGTGTTTTTCCACAGTGAATTTTTTACTCAGTTATTCTGATAAGAACTTGATATTTAAATCCACAACTTTATACCTTAATGAAATTCTGTTTAATTATTAAAAGAAAATTACTACTGTGAAAGTAATTCCAGGAACAAGAAAAAAGTGTTGAAAACTGATATCCATGTATTAATTATTTTAGAAATTGTCTAATGCTACCTATTGACATTGTTTTGAGTTATCTGAAAACAATCTGTTCATATAATCGAAAATCCGAACTGTTAGAATTTAGTTGTTTTACAGAGATATAACATGTAATTACCCCAAAAACATGACTTGAACTCTTAAAGTTTGGGTATAGAAAAAATGTTTGTACTCTCCAAATAATACATATACAAATTTTACCTTTCCTCACGCAAAGTAAGATAAAAACACACGAACAGTATATCCAGCAGCACGTGAAAACATGTCATTGAGTTATCTGTGCAAAAGGTTGTTTTGAAGGAACGGTCAGGGCAGGGCATGGTAAGTGTAAACAGTACTATAAGAAAATACCATAGAGTCAAGTGACTTTGGAATTAAGGTAATCGTTCATCCACTGTAGTTGCTGTTTTGTGTTGTGGTGTTTTGTGTTTAGTAATGTAAAAATAATGGGTGAGCCACAAAATTCTTTGAAAGATTCTTTGTGAAAAGTTCTAATTGTTTGAATTTTGTAACAGAAAGTTAACATAAAATATGCGATCAGAGCTAATAATCAGTGAAATAATAATAATAAATAACTATTTATTTGTGGTGGTGCCATATGAAGTAATCTAAGAATAAGAAGAATGAAGAAAAACGATTATGAAAAATCGACAGTGGATGAAAAATCCGATTTTTCAGTTATCATTGGGATAATTGATTGCCAATTTCTTTTGAATGAGACTTCAAATTTACTTCCTAAAGAAATTTTGTATTTCTGATGGAATTATTGTAAGATATGCATTGACAAAATCACCTTGTAGTTGGAAAGAATTACTGAAAAGAGTTAAAAAAACAGAATTCTTGGTTAATAAAATATAACCATCTGCGGAAATGGGAAATTGGTTCACTATCTCTGGACAAACTAAGATGATAGAATCAACAAGCAAATATCAAATATTAACTTGCCAAAGGAAGAGAAAAATCAAAAACATTAACGAGGTTAATAGGGAGGCCTGTTCTTGATTTAAATGAAATTGGATGCCCAAAATGTGAAAACATAATTTTTATGTTTTCACAATGTACTTCTAAATGCTATTGGAAGCATAATGAAAGATTCTGAGCTTTTAATAATTCATAGAAGTATATGTATTGGCTTAAAAAAATAAATAGCAACCCTTAATTTTACTACAGTAATAAATTCCCAATGATCACCAGATGAAAATGAATTTTTAGATGAGAGTCACATTGTCACAAACTACATGATGGCAATTCCACAAGCATGGGAAAAACCTTGATTTTTCACTTTATTTAATTTCTGTATGTTAGATTCAGTAAATACAATTTGTAAATAATATTTCATTCAAATGAGATGTGTAAATTTAAATGAATAAATCGGGTGTCATTGATTTGTTATACAAATTTAAGAAAGACCATAAAAAATATTTTCTCCTTGTAAAATTTCATTCTGCAAACTAACCAGAGACTTTTTTTTAAATCCACTCAATGAAACTGTGTCAATTCTTGGAAGCAAAAGGAAATGGGTATTAAATTAATAAGGAGAACTTTAGTGGAGAATATTTCACCCGAAAAGTGACAATTTATTTATTATATATATAAATACCTGCCTTTTTCACTTTATTTAATTTTTCTGTATGTTAAATTCAGTAAATACACTGTGAATAATATTACAGTCAAATAAAAGGTAACATAGAAATTAACAAATATATTACAGAGCTAATATTCATTTGAAATAATAAGAAATAACTATTTATTTGTTGTGCCAACAAAAGAAATTTCTATAAGAAAATGCTGCGGCGAGTTCAAAACCTTGTTTGTCGCATATCCGTTACATAAAATTACTAATGCTAAAGAAAATAATAGTAAATAAATAAATTTCAGTTACAGAAATAGGTTAAGTGCACAAGGAATCGCAGGTAAAATTAATAGTCAATATTGGTTTTAAAAAAATAAATGTAAGCATTAATTTACTACAGCAATAATTTCCCACGGTAACGAAGAGTTCCAACCTAAACACACGAGTTTTCACCTACGTACAACAAAATTGGCGACCAGATAAGAGAGATTACAGAGCTAATATTCGTTTGAAATAAATTCCAGTTTCCTAACTACACAAAATGTAAATAAACAAACAAACAAGCCATCTACATGAAAACAATAAGTATATAAAATCCTTAATCAGAAATGAATAATTTTAGGATATCTGTCATCACAATCATGTGAATGCTAATCACTTAGTCATATGTAAGTATTTGAAAAACATCCAACCTTGGAAAATGATACCTTTTGAAGAATATCGCAATTTACGGATATGACCCATGTCATCTTCATGAAAAGACCCCTTTGAAGAAAACCGCGATTTGAAATAACCACTAGCTGGGGGAATTACTCATGACGATAGTATAGCATCATCCTACGGGCTGAATCTAAAGGAAGAAATACGCAACTATTTCAGGTTACACTATTTACAGAAATTTCGTTCTTTCTGGTTTTTGTGTTTGTGTTGTGATGTGGATATAAAATTCAACTATTGTGGAATATTCACATTTAGAAGAGCCATTCTGGAAAGATAGTAATTTAAATTATCATTAGAATTTCTAGAATACATACAAAAGGTTTTGTAATCCATTTAATGTCTGTTTATTTTAATTTATTTTTAAATGCCATAGAGACACCAGCATATAATTAAATTATTCAGAAAAGCTCGAACCACAGCCGCCATTAGTCTCTACTCTACTCTAATAATTCCCATCCTTTAACAGGAAAGAAATACCCAAAATGTATTGGAAAATTAGTACACCCATCTACACAAAACACAAAATATGACAACAATGACAGATGTGTGTCACCCTGGGAAAATTCCAAGATATCTTATCTCAAAAACATTGCCCACAATTCCATTCAGAGACAGTGGTGATGATCCTAATTTTGCATATTATATTATAAATAATATCTTTGCAATAAAATGTGTAAACTTAAAAGAACAAGCAGTGTTGTTGATGTGTTATGTATGTTTAAGTAAGATCACTTTCGAAATTACCGTGAATTCACACACGATTTGTTTATTTATTGAACTTTAAGATCTTAATTTTAGACAAATCAAAATATTCGGATGAATTATGAATAAAATATGAATTAGAATATGAATTTAGAAGAAAATATGAATGAGCTATGGAAAAAAAATTGTGTGCTTGAGGGACACTAGTATATAATTAAATTATTCAGAAAAACCAAATCACAGCCGCCATCACGACTCCACTCTAAGAATTCCCACCCTTTAACAGGAAAGAAATACCTCAAAATGTATTGGAAAATTAGTACAGCCATCTATAGAAAAAAAAAACTCTATGTTTGAGAGACATAGCATATAATTAAATTATTCAGTAAACCTTGAAACAGTGAATTTCCAAACACATAATGTCCCGATTCTTATCTTTAAATATCACCCACAAGTCAGTAAGCAAACCAAATACACCACGTGATATTCCTTACAGATGAGGAACCCAGTAAAATTCCAAACTCTATAACAACAAACATTCACGTTACGATTCCTTATACACTAATATATCTCCCTTTCCATCCAAAACAACAACAAATGACGTCACTTTTTTACAAATAACAAATGACGTCACTTTTTTACAAATAACAAATGACGTCACTTATCTTTATCTGAAAACAACAAACATTCACGTGACAATTCCTTATCTTATCTTGATCATGATCTGGTCAGAAGTGTCCCACCAATCACGAGTCGGTTCCTTATACATTAATATATCTCCCTTTTCCATTCAAAACAATAACGTCAATTATCAACTAACAAATGACGTCACTTATCTACATCTGTAAACAACACACATCCACGACGATTCCTTATCTTATCTTGATCTTGATCTGGTGGCTAGTGCCCCACCAATCACAACACGAATCCTTATCTCTACCATCATCCATAATTCCATATGCGAACCAAAACACAAGAACTCACCTCATTGACACATATGCCCACAGGGAAATTCCTAACATTCCAATCTCATGACGTCACGCCCACAATGACGTCATCAAATGAACAACCAATCACGTTACAATTGCTTATCTAATCTTAATCTGGTCACTAGTCGGACCCATACTACTAAAGAGTCTTTGGAAGTTTTAGATAAATCCTTGAGAGGGCGCTGTTTAAAGTTTTGAGCCTTACCTCAGTAGAGCTTTCAATGGGCGCCTCCAATAATCTCTCGTCCGAACACAGTTGTGAAGTGAAATAGTAGTTAACCGCTTTGGGAACTGTATTTATCATATTAGCATTCATAGGTCAGATTGAGAAACTGTATGCAAATGAGTTACGAAAATAATAATGTCGTAAACATTCATTATACGGATGTTTCGTATATATTAATTTATAATCGCGTTTGTAACATTTATGATTTATGTATATTTTTTTATTTTATTTATTTATGACTCAAAGCAGGATGAAAACATCCCTATGTCGCAATAAAGAATGACAAATTTCGGGAATACTCGTGACTGTTATGATTTGATATTCGTCTCCCACATCCCAGTATTAGCCTATTAATTATCCTGCAGTGTAAATATTAAACGCAGATGATACACTTATCTGTGTGAAACGGAATCCAGGATTTCATTGATAATGATAATTACAAAAGAAACAAAAAAAAAAAAAAAAAAAATCCCAGTCGTCTCGTCGCTAAACTATGAATGACATGATATTGTTGATTAGAACTGTTAATAGATGGCACTACCATAGAGTAGTAGGTGAATATAAACCTGTCTGGCTTCTCATCGTTAGAGGACGCCTAACTATATTATAAATCCATTTACCTCATATCACCGTTATGTGTATTTGTCTGGTACTGTAATTGGTTGGCCATTTTGTAGAAGGGGGAAAACAGTGTTATGGAACGCGACAGTGGAAGAAATTTGCCACCAGGTAACTCACCTTCAGTTGAATAAATTCTTATAAAGATTCTTCAAGTCACGATGAGCGGTAAACAGAGAAATTAAATCAATCTTCTATAGCAAAAAGTAAGAAAATATAATTATTCAATACACTTTTTGTTATGGAAATTTGATTCGTTAACTTACTATTTCCGATCACAAACGAATCTTCGAAAACTGTCTTGAAATGCAGATTTCAACGTCATTATTAAAAAAAAATTTAAAAAAAGTTAAAGGTTTCGCAATCCAACATATAATGTTGATTCAGTTTATTTGACAGAACTAACATCTGTCAGTCACTACTTCAGAGTAACCTACTAGTTTAAAATTACAGTCACATTTCTTATACCATTGTACATTTATTTTTATTACGCTGTTCAAATGAAAACGAAGCAGTTCCTTTTAATCGTGATGATGCTTAACACTAAGCGGGGGGGGGGGGGGGTTTAAGTAGTGCCTAAGAAAGAAATTCACTAATGAGCTTCGAGTTACGCAGTTTTGACTTGATGTGTAGAAAAGGGGAGTGGGGGAGATGAATTAATCCTGTTTGGAACCATGTTGCGAGAACAGATGTTTTATCGCTTATAAACCCACAGATTAATCTATAGATGACTGTGAAAATGGCAATGACCTACAAAACGGCTCTTCAGCTGATTTTTTTTTTTTTTTTTTTTTTTATCAATTTATCTTTAGTTTTTAAAATATGAAGTAAAATTAGAAAAAAGCTCCGGTGGTCGTAAGATTGTCTGGATAAAAATTTGGTAAATATTGAAAGTTCGACTCCCTTGCCCTCCGCCACCGCCTCTGTGAAATAGTTCTATCCCGCTTCTCGTCCTGATCTTATAAATTCCACGCCTCGTCCTTTGAGAAACATTTTTTAAAAGTGATTTTTAATAAATTAACTTTGAGCGTGCTATCGTCTTATTCCAAAGATATTAAATTATGCTCATTCGCTTTTAAATGTAATTCTTTGATCCCATGACATCTACTTCTGGTAATTACTGACACCACAGGTAATTAACAGCAATAAATAGAATGCATTCAAAGAGTTCGATATTTGAAAGTTCATAAGTTGTCAACAGTATTGATCATGTGCACGGGAAGCAAACGTGCTGTAATTTTGTTACTTTGACTGTTGGACGTTCGGCAATTTTTAAAAGCAAATATTATAGCGTTGGTGATCAATGAGTAATCACTAAGTAATTCTCCATAACATAAATTGAACCACTTTCGAATTTAATGAGATGTAGACGCTCCATTTATTATTAAGTACAATTTTCCACAAAAATCATTCCGTGTTTGGTGCGAAAATATTTCCTGTATAGAACTGTCTGCTACTTAAATTGTTTCACCTGATTTACAAAAGGAAGTATGACTGCTTTTCATAACTAATACCAGCACGTAAATCGCATCTATTGTTGCTTTCAACGGTTTCATTTTTATAGTTGTCAGCGCCCTCTCTCTTTCTCTGTTAGATCATTTTCCAAATATTTTCCTTTAAATTCGCTAATTTTCTATGTCGGCTCCATCAGATTATAAGATTATATTCTTAAACAAAATTTCCGCGTCACTTTTGTGTGGTTAAACATGAAATGCCATTTCCAGCAGAAATAATATTTTTGTCTCAGCTATTTGAAATAGCAATATTTCATAATAAGTATTTTCTGCAGAAGTTGACACGTTTTGTTAGGTTGTATAACTGGATACTAATTGGTGAATTTTAGATGTGATGGGTTTAGAAATTACAAAAAGAAGAAAACTGCAAAACCCCGACCAGCTGAGTTGTGTATACTCCAAATCTACACAGAGAAAATAATAAATAAAATAGGTCATATTGTTCAAGGCAGTCTCTAAATTTTGATTAATAACTCTGATGTTCCTTATCAGCGTTGTCCAGCTTAACACGATATGTAGTATGTCCATGCGTGTGCTGAGTTGTTTTGTTGTTTTTCTTTTTCTCAGAAATCACTACATTTGATTGTCTACCATAATACGTCTCGGCCGTTGCTTTGCACTGTCAGACATATGCAGGCTACTTTATAAAGATCTCTCTCTGCTAATATCAGGATAGTAAATAAGTAACCAAATATCGTTTAGCAGGAACTAGCATACTTTATTGATTCCATATAGACAACCAATATCCAGCTTGCCTTCAAACTCCCATGCAACACATCCCTACTCTGATTTTTCTTCCTACAAAGTAGAATAAGATCAGATAAATGTACAAAATTTACAGACGAAATACACTGCCCACATTTGCTTCTGCCATAATCCCAGCTCACTACTTACTGATGCGATGGCTATTTGTGGTTGTTTGTGATGAAATATAAACATCTCTCGGCAACCTTTCCCACGCACGAAGTCGGGTGGGTAAGGTTGAGAGGGCAAGGAATTGATGCAGTTCACTGGATTCGTCGTTGACATTTCATCGTGTTGAATTGCCAACTGCTTCTTACCGTAGTTGATATCACTTCCATATTTTCCTGGACTCGACATTCCAATAGTATCTTAAAGAATCTCTGATTTGCTTAGCTCGCTGATGCAGCGTCGGTCTTCGGGCAGAAATAGAATTTCGGCTGCAGCTGGAAACTTGATACTCCTCCCCCTGCCATATGAAGTTTGACAGAATGACTAATATCTTTAATGCTAAAGTAGCATTAGTAAGGAGGGGTCATGTCTTCGTGAAACATTCCGTGTTTTTCTCCTGAGAATGCCGTGATATAACTGGAGAACAGTATAGTATTACTTACATAATGCATTATGATAATTTATTACAACGTCTGTTTTTTTAGATGTTTGATCATGAACGGTGCACTTAAAATGGATTTACGCAACGATAAAACCACGAGAAACTTGGCTAGTTTAATAAAGAGAATCCTTGTATTTAGAAGTATAGTAATTATCTTGGCTTAAGGACTATTGTACAATATTATATGAATCACATCTATCCTACTTAGCGTTTGAATAGCACATTCACTTTTATATACATTACTGTATAATTATACATTATAATTAATAGTTTTAATTATAAAGTGTACATAAAATTCAATTTATATACCATAAAATTTCAATGATCTGATCGATCATACTCTCAAAAGCCATTTTGGTTTTTTAGAGCTTGTCATCACGGACTGCCAAGCCCCTCTCTCTCTCTTCTCTATCACGTGACGCATCCACTGCAAAAAAAAAAAAAAAAAAAAAATATATATATATATATATATATACACACACACACACACACACAGTAAATCCTCGATTTAACGGACTAATAGGAGCTATATATATATATATATATATACACACACACACACACACACAGTAAATCCTCGATTTAACGGACTAATAGGAGCTAAGGGGGTGTCCGTTAAATCGCGAATATTTTAAAATAAAAATATCTGTAACATTATACTGCAATTTTATCAATATTAGCACTGTAATAACAAAAAAATTGTTTACACACACTTTTATATCAATTAATGTTCGATGTTGATGCGCTTGGTTTAGGTAATCCTGCTTTGAAAAACTATCAAGTTTCGCTACGCGACAAAATGACCAATTACAGTGCGATTGGTGTGATCACGTCCTAATCATTCGCCGAACATGTTTTAAGAGCGGTGACTCATTTATGTGGGCTAAATTACTACAGTGTTTTTCCAACATATGATGGCCTTTCGCCAAAATTTGTTAAAAATAACAGGAAATTAATAACAAAAAAAAACTTAATTTAATTATAAGCAAATCTTGATTAAAAGAATTTTAAAATTAACATGGTGTTAATTTTCACATGCGACATACGGACCGGAAATTTTGTCCGTTAAATCGAGGGTTTACTATATGTATTTTGTATTTAAAAGTTTAAATTATTGAAATTAATAAAAATGCAGTTGTATTTATTGTTTTTGAACATTTTAAGTGAAATTTTAAAAGTGAATTTAAATTAAAAATATAAGGATTCGAATTTTTATAAGAAAATACTTTGAGTTATGATGTTTCATTATAAATAGATAACCCTATTCTTGACACAAGAGTGCCATACTTTATGAAATGAAGCAAGCAATAGAAGTGGGCCCTAGGGGTGGGGAGCAAGGCAGTTAACAGTTCTGCTGCTTGGTTATTCAATGCAAGTCTTGTAATGGAAAGATTGCTGGAGGAGCGGCAAAGCGGAATTAGTACCGCTACATAAAAGGCGCTTCAAATTAAAGATATCTTATTACCAACAAGTCTGCATTTCCGGAGTGATGGTAAAGATTTTGGAGAAGTTAGTTACACTCAGTTACGATCAGAATACCAGATCGGATCGATGAGAGAACCTCTTTGCAGACCTCAGGAGTTTGTTCAAGGAAGTTCTATTATAAAGGTGTTTTATAATGTTTAAAATAAAGTTATGTTTATTTTAAACACTACTTTACTCAGAAAAGTAGTGTGTGTGTGTGTGTGTGTGTGTGTGTGTGTGTGTGTGTGTAATAACAAGAACAAAAGTTTTCAAAATAAGAAAAACATCTGCATTCTCACTTTAGAACAAGTAAACTACTTCAGCTATTTCATCACGATCTCAGGAAAGATAGCAAATTAAATACGGAAATAGACAACAGAATTAGCAAGATTGGTATGGTAGGAAGTCCGACTGAATAAATTTATATGGAATAAGAGAAATTTAATCAAAACACTAAACTAGCCTCATACAAGACCGTTTTCAAACCAGTTTTAAGTTACTGATATCAAAGCTGGATTAGAAATAAAACACTTGACCAAAGACTAGAGATCAAATATTGTCACTGAATCGTATGACAATGACAGTTATATTAAAAATGAAGATATTACCGTAATTAGCAAACAACTTGGCATTGTTAGCATTCGAGAATGTGTGAACAGGGCTAATTTCAAGTTTCAATGGGGTAAGGCCACTTATGGAAGAGAAAAGTTAGAAAACTGGTATTTGGTGTTAGCACGAAAAAAAAGACCCGATAAAGATAAAGTTGATACAATTAAGAGTAAGTAGTCTTAAAAGCCCGAAATGTAAGATCTTGGCAGTGTTAGTTGACAAGTTTAACTTGGAGGCAAACTGTTGATAGGAAGCTAGTAATAATGTAAACCTGTAGGGCTATCCTCATATCCTGTATCATCAAGGTATATATCAGAAATCTGATAATTAAATATTAACATTTAAATGGTCCTTTGCATATTAAAAACGGGATTAGAACAGTTGTTTCTAATCAAAAGGCACGACTAAATTACACCCACCTCCTCGCTTGCACTATAAGAAAAGCACAATTTCAAGAGGTGGAAATGAGATTTGGGAATGATAGGAGTAAGGGATTAGGCAAGAGTATCAAAGATTAAGCCTGGAACATGAAATGGACACTTGTAAGTCGTCCTTACAAGTGTCCATTTCATCGAATAACGACTGTAATATCAGAATTGCGAACCTTGGCTAGTACGATAGATTGAGAGAATGAGTATCGCACAGCTTTTCAAGGAGGACGGTAGAAGTGAAATGAATGATAAAACTTGGAAAGTAAGATCGGATAGATAACTTTTTTGACACTATGAATGGTGGTGACGCTACTTCCCTCCGTAACCGAGAAGTCACCAAGAGCACGTGACTAACAATTCAATCGAGGCACCAAACACTATACACTTACAATATCAAGCCTCGAGAAATAAACTTAAATAATAATAATAAAACAATGACACCACAGTTACCAGTAATACTACGCCTACGTATAAAAGAAAGGAACAAAAACTAATACAAGAAAAAACAAACATTAGAAAATTCAGTAAGTATCCAGAAACGCTGCTACCAATAGACCACAAATAACTGTCTTGCGCCGCGGAAACTAATTGCCATTTTAGTCAGGGATATCAACATTCATCCCTTTAAGACACAAAAACATGGACAGTAGTACCAAGCTAATACCCAGAACACCACTGAAATAAATGTCACTATGATGCAAGTGAACGACCATGCCTAACACACACGCGCGCACACACAGACACATCCCTTCTTAAACATGGCAACCGATAATGCTTTGATTAGTAATTATCGGAGGCAAGTAACTGTGGAAACTAATATAACATCTTGGCATTATCCCTTTTGGTTGAAAAGACGTATTTGAAATGCTTTCTACAACAAGAGGAATCTTTACCAGATCTCTTCAGTTGAAGATAAGTTAGTTTCGTATAGAGATAGAAATACAAGCTTTACACCCTACAAATTAGACAACCAACTGGCGAAAATCTCATTTAAATTGCCAATACATAAATCATCACAATATTAGTTTGCTGCAGCCGCAATTCTGCCCAGTACCTATTTCATTTGTTTTATCTTTCTTCCCTGCAGTGCCTTGTTTGTTATCGTTGCCTTTGTGCACATTTTGTATACTTTCAAATTTGTCCAGTTTGATAATCAGACGCCTGTTAGACATGACGTGAATGAGATACGAACTCATGCTTTCCACGTACCCTGCACTTTCACTGCGTTATCGAATTTCCAGTATCACTAACACTTAGTTGCGCTGATCAAGAGACCACTTCTGTTGCCATCTTGTCTGCACACTGATGACTCGCGGGTAGTGGACAGTCTGTGGACTTTTATTTTAAACGTTGCAAAACTGTGATGCTAAATTTCTCTTCACAAGATCGATTCAAATTAGAGTATTTTTTTTTTCTTATGACGCCCACGCTAATCAGTCTGGCAAACGTATAGTATATTTATTTGTTTTCGGTAAGTGGATAAGCTATTATCCACTTACCGAATAAGATAGCGAACAGTTGCCACTTGTATTAAGTGGCAACTATTTTAATTTTCTGTTTCTCTGTCTCTCTTTTTCTCTCGTGACTTTTCTGACAGCACTAAAAGCAAATATTGCCTGAAAATGAGAATTGAATCAAAGTGCTTTTGACTGTTCATCGAATTGCTTAAGTTTAGTTGTTATTAATTTTATTGTATTTTTTTTTTAATTTCTTCCCAGATATCTCAGGGACTGGATTTATGGCCTCACCACTGATTGCAAGAGACCGGTCAGCAGAACTAGCGAATAATCTTAACAACGCCCTCCTAAATCCCGCTCTTCAAGAAGAACACATGAAGTTCCAGCAGCAGCTGATGCAATTAAAACAACAACAGCAAATTCAACAACAGCTCCTACTTCAACATTTCCAGCAACAACAGCAGCAGTTAGCAGAGCAGCACGAGAAACAACTACAGGAAAGAATCAAGGTATGTTAATAAGATTGCAATTGCATTGCCAGAATAGGCTATAGATCGGAAATTTAATGGGATCGTTTTATTAAATAAAGAAATTACTCGGTCTCATACGGAGGTGGCCGGGGTTTTTCATATCACAAAACAGACAAATCGACTGTATTGAGGAAGTTCTCACTTATTGGAGAGCTTCCTGGTCAGTGCGATGCAAATATTTTCTTTATTGTAATTTGGGAATGATATGTTCCCATATGAGGCAATCAGTTAAATTCTTTCATATGTTTTTAACTAGTCTGTGGGTTCGTATATTTATAATATAGGTAGTCAAGCCAGTAAAGTTTGATTATCATTTAAATGATTTAAAAAAAAAAATGCACATTTTACATTGCAGAATTCATTTATTGAATACAAATACAGTAAAACGTTGATTATCTTGGGGTACGATTAACCGTGATCCTCTGTAGTACATACAGATTTCATTTTTAAAAAATCTATGTAAGAGGATTAGCAAAATAACAGAAGTCATTACTGCACATTTTAAATAACATTGCATCATAATTAAAGAATATGCATCATCCTTCTAGCAGAACTTATTTGTCATTCATCACTGTTAGGATTTCCCGTTCTACCGCCAGAGTGCGCAATCGAGTATATAAAGAAAACAAAAATCACGGACTTTTTATCTAAATAAGCTTAAAAATGTTCAGTTTTGTATTTACATACTACAAGAATGCTTATCTAACGTTTTTATGTATTTAACCAAATGAAACATAATTTGGATTAACCCTGTTTTTCAATTATAAGGCCTCTAGCCTCTCCCAATTACCACGAATAGCGAGTTTTACTGTATTTGTGTACACAATGTATTAATACACTAATATATTAGTATATTAACAAATTAATACCAGAGTACTTTTTTAAACAAAAAACACTAAAATTTGTTATTAATATATTTTAAGTATCCCTCACTTTAAGACAATAACCTTCACTTTAAATGTGAAAAACCTTGGCTTCGACGTCTTCATTCTTGTCCTCCCACAATACTTCACCCTCTCGACCATCGCTATATGTTTTCCACTGCTGAATTCAAAGATTGATTTTATATGGGAGTATGGTAAAGATACAGTAATTAGATGGGTGAAGAGAATTTTGGCTAGTGTATTTATGATTGTTTCTGTTGCCCGAGGTATTAGATCAATTTATCGCTTCAAATTATTAACCTCTTCGAAAAATGTGGTTAGTTTGTTCTTTTAATATTAGTTTACCTAATACTTAAGCTAGTGTTCCTGATAATCGAATAATAACACCCCGCTTTTTCACTAGAGGAACATGTACAAGATACCGTTTTTCTATCTCGTTTTCGAAATCTATGCTAAATAAAGGGTGCATCAGATCAGGTATACTTATTTATTCTATCATAAGAAATGTTCTCTACCTTTCTTTTAAGATTTTAATATTATGTATGCCTAATCTGTAAATAAATAACATTCAGTATATATACTTAACTTGCAGGAATATTTGGAGCAACAGAAAAAATTAGAAGAGGAACAAAAAGTAGAAAAAGAACGCAGAGAAAAGGAAAGATTGGAACAGTTAAAGAAAAAAGAAAAACACGAGCAAAGTAAAACAGAACTCTTGTTTGTAAATTATATTCATCCAATTTTAATTTATTCATTCATAATATATTTAGAATTAATCGGAGAATCGATTTGGGAGTTAACAATGAGGAGAGAAAATGGCCATCCACGGAATCAGAGCAAAGATTTCTATTATTTAACATGAATTAATTAAAAAAAAATTAAGGTTTTTAATTAAAATTTGAAACACACAATTAGTGCCTGAAAAAAACCTCGTAACTTGTGTAATGCAGAATCGATAGAGGAAAGACTTGCACATTTGATTCAATTCATTTATACTCCTACTCCAAACTAAAATGTAAATCTTGGATGATATGAGAATACTTGTGGGAGGGGGGGGGGTGAGCATTTCATGTTTTAACATCTGCAACAAGTTGTCATTGATATCAGGTTTGAAACTGGTAATTTACTCCTGCAAATGGAAGCTGTAACGTCAAGGTCCTGAACCAGATGGGCATTCTTCCTAGCTTAGGTTACAATTGATTAAAAACTACCCCAGGACTTAAATGTCACAGATCCTCCTGCATGCACTTTTACAAAACTTAAAGAGGAACGAAAGGTTAATTAAAAAATGGGCGAATTTAATGCGTTCTTCGTTGACATTACTGAAATATTAGCAATCTAGTAGTGCATTGAGCTTAGAATCACCTCAGTTAATAAATTAAGAAAAAAGTTAAGTAATCTTTACATCCCCTCCTTTATTTATGCTTTTATTATATTTTATAGTAAATAAGAAGAAAAAAACCTAAAATATCGCCTCAATGATTAAATATTCTTTCTGAAATACCTTCGTGTATATGTGATGTATGCATAAGGCAGATTATGAGAGGCGAATAAAAGTTCTTGATGACTTCGTTACTAGACTGTTAAGATAAAATTTGAATTGATATTTGTATCCTATCGAAAGTAGCGAGACTGTTTTCTCTTATAAAACACATTCAACGGGTGAGAGCGGCGTTTGAAGTGACTCTGATGCAGGTGTCGCATCTCCTTGCGGCGGTGACTGCAATGCACTTGACTTTTCAAAGGCCAAGGGTTGCTGCATTTGGTGAAGCCGTAAGAATTAGCTTTGTGTGTGTATTTGGTAATGACCGATTTGAATCGCAAGAAGTTTGAAATGATCACGACGTTTCCATTTTTAACTGTCAGAAATGAATCGGTATATCTAGCATAAGAAATGTCCCTAATTATCTCCCGAAATAATTGAAGAGATAGGAATTCATATGGTAAGCCGAACCTGGATTCGGAGAATGAAAACTTCGCTCATTTGCACTCTAAGCCTAATCCATGTCTGCTTTAATTAAACTCTTATTTACATACTGATTTTTCGTTTTCCTTTTAATTGGAACGACGATGCCCTTTGGTTGGAAAGACCTGGGTTTGAATCTCATCTAGGACGCGAAGAGTCTTCGTAAAATCTTTCGACTTAAGATGAATTAACAGTTCCCACATGAAAGCGGGAGAATTTTTCATATCACCAGAACGACAAACTGATTAACTAACGCACGCAGTTGATTAATCCAGCAGACTCGGAAGATTGGATTAATCTTCCTGTCATAACACTAATAGATTTCTATGACGCAGTGACTTGATGCCCACATGCTATTGATCGGAACATTAAGGGAACGACAACATTCCTTAAGGTAGGCATTTATTTGGTCGCAGCTACTGAGGCGTAGGGATTGCACTTATCACTCAGGCATTCAACTCAATGTCTTGTTTAAACGTTCTTGTCAGTTCTCAGTTCCTAGCTATTAATGTGTGGCTGCATGACATTTCATATATCATAACACGTGTTTCAAACTTTTTATAATATATTATAAAATTATATCTCGATATACGGATTATGGAATGTAGATTGAGGACAGATTGAACGTATCTAGACTGCAGACACTGGACTGGAGAAGGAAGAAGTGATATGGTGGAGAAATATATATTTTTTTTTTGCAATGTCCGCGCGCGCGCACACAAAATCGTGTTTTGTTCACACCATAAATTTTAGAGAACAGTAACATTGAACTGGAGAAGCAATTCGTGTTTTATCAATCATACTTGGACTTGTCGATACTGACAGTGGTTTTAAAATTATCACGAGCTGCGATATATCGCGACCACAAAGACCACACCTATTAGTGTTCTACCGCCATTGCAAACTTCCGGTTTCCTTTTGACACGTGCATTTCCGTAAAGTTACAAAGAAATTAGCAAATCAGAAATGAAGTGGTGTCTGGTGACGTAATGCGTCGAACCCACGCGCGCTCACACACCGTCACTTTTCATTTTTGAGAGAATTATGGATTATAGCTCCACCTCTTTTTGCAACGTGTGTGTGCAGTAACTTGGGACATTTGTTAGCATAAACTCCGATGTAAGGAAGCAAAATAATATACAGCGCAACCACAGATCTTACAGAATCCTAAAGAACAAAAATGGACCGGTTCATCTCATACTAACACTAATGGTAAATATAATATATTGAATGAAGGCATAATTGAAGATATTGCATCCCAGTAAGTAAAACGCCATTAAAAGTACTGTCTGAAAATCTATTTAAACTGTGATCCAAAAAAAGTTTTCCATGCAGTCGATAAATACTTTGCTTGATTTGATTGCTAAATGAATGTATTGGAATGTTTGGTATCCACTTAATGAGAGTGTTGGATATCTTTCTGCGGTATTCAACACAGTCACAGTATTTGATGCTACACTGCAGAGGGGAAAATCTTAGCACATTTTTGTATACCGCGATATGCCACTTCTGTCACCATAAAGAAAATGAGATGGACAACAGGTAGGTGGTTGTTTTTAGCGTGCATGTTCCAAGACAAAATGAAAGCAACATTAAACAGCTTTGAATTCATGACAGATGTGTATGTGTTTCTTGTATTGATATCATTCTTGAATTAATTCACACTGCCTGCACTCACAACATCCAATGACCCATTTCAGTCATGTGCCACCCTATGAGAGAAAAATCTAGCCCTCATCCCCTTCGTGGCCTTCATTCTTAGCTTCCAGGGATGCCCGCTTGTCCTTTCCCCACCCTCCATCAATTGAAATCTTGTATGACCCTTTCAGAAGTTTGTAAGTCTCAATCATATCACCCCTCTTTTCCCTGTTCGTTAGTGTCTGCAGTCTACAAATTCTCAATCTTCTTCATAATCAGTATTCCACAATCCTGATATCATTTTTAACACTCTCCTTTGTACTCTCTCTCTCTCTCCAATATATCAGAATCACAACGGAAACCAGACCTGCGCACAATAGTCCAAGTGAGGTCTTATCAAGAGCTTGTAAAGAGGCAAAATGACATCCTTATCTTTACATGTGAACATTCGTTCCCTCATTGCAATTATGTTTTGAGTTGTATTTGCAATCTTTGCCACATGGCCCCTAAACTTCAACTTCCTATCTATTTACACTCCAAGATCCCTAGCCTCATCAGTTTCTTCTAGCCTAATCCCACCAATATAATACAACGATGGATATCTAAGCATGCCGAAGTGAATGACTTTACATTTATTCACATTGAGCTGACACCCATTTTTCCATGCCCACAGTTCTAGCCTATTCAAATCATTCTGCAAGTTCTGTATCAGCTGCATTCCTGATTACTCTACCTATCTTTGCATCATCATCAGCAAATAGCTGTATGTCTCTTGTCAAATCTTTCCCAATATCATTAATGTACAGATTGAATAACAGTGGACCAAGCACTGATCCTTGTGGTACACCATTTGTTACCCTAAACCTTCCAAACTCAGATCCCCGTATACTATGTCAGTCAGCCGTCTTTTTATCATGCTAATATTGTAAAACCCAAATCAATTTTCTCCAATTTATGCAACAGTCTACCATACTGTATTCTGTCGAAAGGCTTAGCAAAATCCAAAAGTATCATGGTGTATCCATTCTCCTTGTCTAGTTCAATGGTAACATTGTTATAGTAGAACAAGTTGCTAAAACATTACTTTCCCTTAGTAAACCCATGCTGTTCGTAACAGAGTATACATTCTTTGTCGATCCATTTCTGTATGATGAGGATCCTACCCAAGTTTTCCATAATCTTCACCATTTTTGGAACTATGGATTTAGAAGTTATTGTTTCATATTCATTCTTTCGTTTACTTGCAGCATATCGATAGAATTCTTGTAGATTGTCTTTAGCACGCAGAGCCAGTTTCTTTTCATACTCAGACTTTGCTTTCCTTACAACAGTTGACTATTCTAGCCTGCTGCTTAACATTCATAACTGACGTCATCCTTAAGCACATGGTATTCCTTCCACATCATCCTTTTCTTACTAATCTCTTGCTTAATAAGATTGACATCCATTTTGACTCTTCAGCAGCATTTATTTATTTATTCTTCGAATTCTCGGGACATATTCTGATATCGCATCATTTAAGTGTTGTTTAAATACTTCCCATGCACTGTCGATATTCTTTCTATCCAGCAGACGATCCCATTCCACTGAACTCAGTGGAATGGGATTCCTGAGTTGGTCATAATTTCCTGCTTTGTAGTTCAACATGTAACCTTTTCTGAATGGAACATTCATAAACTCAGTCACTTCCTAAGTGAATACTTGGAAGTATTCACTTAGGAAGTGAATACTTCCAAGTTGAATTTGAATTATCCAAATTCAAATATTTGGATAATTAAAGTCTCCCATTATGATTACTCTTTTTGCGCTCACCTTTTCTATTTGGTGATGCATTTCTTCATCACTAGCAACTGTTCCTTGGTCTGTAACAACACCCCACTATGTAATTGCTATTATTAGTTTCCACTTCACACCAGATGGCTTCAAACTCACTGCCCCCTGAAATATTGTTAGTAGTAGTACTACAATCATAGGTCTCAACAACATAGCTGGATTCAAGTCATCCTATATCATTAGCAGCATGCCCCCCCCCTTCTCTCCTACCTCTGTATCCTTCCTAAAAATAGTGTACCATTTACACTCTATACCAGTTAGGTCTGATTCTGATAGCCAGATCTTACTAATACCTACAATCTGAGGTCGCAACATGTTGACTAAGACAATAAACTCGACCTCAATTTGGGATACGTCTAGCGTTTGTACAGACATAATAATCTACTTGACCTGCGTATTCTTTTGTATACTCTTGTCTGCATGACACAGTTGGACAATTTGCAGATCTCTATTATTCTCTAATGCCTTACACATGTAGACATCTTTGCTCACGTTTGATGGATCCGAACCGGACAACACAAAGCCGAAATCGTTCTCTCCTCGTTAACATTTCCATGACCAAGCCCATTCTTGTCATTAGTACAGTTATATAACATTGTCGCATTCTAACCGTTCCTCTCGTTATAATTTAGTTTCCCTGATTCTCTGTGTTAGGTCTCATACCAGTTATTAGTTTTTCAAGATTCCTGATACCAAATGTATTCAAGCGTAGGCCCTCCCTTTCATACAAATCCAATCTTCCCTCAAACTCACTCCACACATCCAAAAACTCGTGTTCATTCCTTCTACACAGCCTACGCATCGAATCATTTTCCACCTCTTCTTCTTAATTCATTTTTTTTTATCATATCGACGTAAAATACTGACGATTTTCACTCTCGTCTGTTACAACAACATTTTCATGTCTTCTCATACCGAACTTATCGGCAGTTAAGATATTTTTGCAGAAAATGTAAACCGCGGAAAACGATATTCGCAAGAAGAAGAAATAAAGAAGCATAACCATGTGTAAACGACAGGTGACATTGAATGGGATCCCTTTATAACCGTCAGATACTTCTGAACCACATTCACTGTTTCCTGCTCCCACCTCTTATCTGTACGAGAGGGAACACAGTCTCCGGCTAAATATGGCCGAACTGTTCGGATTGTTTTTTTTGTTTTGTTTTTTTTAGTGTGGGAAAGTGAACCTGGTTATCAATATTTACTTGATAAGCAATACGTGGAGGAAGACGTTGTATGCATATTGTGAAGTCTGTTATCTTTGGAATCCACTTGTGATATCCATTGACTAATGCGTTCAAGGAAGGACAACACGCTTTATGAAATGTCTTAGGGATTTGTTGCCTCGAGCTCAGTTATGTCACGGAAACTTATTGCGAAATCTTGGTTTGTGAAACATGTTTGCTAATGAAGAAACGGAGATTTTTCTTTCATTGCATTGCCTGCTGAGAACTTGGCTCAGGAATGTGAATAGAAATGGTCCAGTGGATGAATGCATTCTTCCAACTCTTTTGGGTAGGAGAGGGGTGAGGGAAAATTAGCTCTTGTCTTAATCGTATGATAGTGTCAGATACGATTCATATTGAATTGGTGATTTGCACCATATATATACAACATACTACTTTACCCTTTTAGCAAGTTTATATACAGATAAAAATTTCTAATAAAAAAACAAACAAACCAATTTCTAGTAGAAAAGGTATAATCAATCATGAGGCTTTTAAAGCATTAAAAAAGCTATTTTTTACATTATTTTTCGATACTGTTGCAGTGCTTGAACGTCTAAATTTATTATATGAGACTAAAAGTGAATTTTTAAATCATGCTGATGAAACGTTTTTGCTATACAGAGCGTAGAGTGGCAAAAACATACTCTACAAGTTACTCAAATTCGTATTTATCAAACGCAAGAAGGAAATTATACTAAAATTATAATGAAACATTTTCAGGATTTTTCCTGCATTTGTATATGTCCATGAACTTTAAACTGGCCCGTTCCCGTCTCTTACATGACTATTGCTTTTCATTGACGTTCTAGATCAATCGCAATATCTCCCATTCCTCTGAATCATGTAGTAAATGCCTAAACAATTTCAAGCACTTTGTGATTGTTCACAAATTAAAATAAATTAAATGAAACCTGGTATTGGTTTTGATAAGTTGGTAGAATATTCTCGGTTGCAAATACCTCCTGGAGCCAAAGATTCATCTAGATCCATCATGAAACGTAATTCTTTGTGTTTCAGATCGATACGTGTAAAAGGTGGTAATTCGTCAAGTAGCGGAAATACGACGTGGAGTACAGATAAACTTCACTTAAGGAAGTGGTCGGGATACTTGTATTGGACGCGGCCAGTGGGAAAATATAAAGATGCCTTTAAGTCGCCTTCCCAGAAACAGCTGTGACGTGTCGCACGCGCGATACTTCAGTTCGTATTACGTGCGTCATTTTGAGACGCTGTGCTCGTTGATTTCACGAGGGAGAGCACTGGAGTGGGATTGTATGGGGAGGACAGGGAGGGGGAAAAATAATTCTGGGAGAATGCTTCTTGGTTTGTTATCAATGCCAAAATCCTGACCTTGTTACTTGACCATTTATTCTTCTTTTATTTTGTTTCTTTCTTTTTTTTTTTTTTTTTTTACTCAAATAATAAAGTATGACGATGACGTACACTTGAATGCTCTTGTGCAGTAATTTGAGAGTTTGACTAATCGTTTATTTCTGTTTATAGGTGCCATCGCTTCCTCAGAAGTCAAGCAACGACTACAGGAGTTCGTCCTTAGCAAGAAACAACGGGAGGCTGCTGCAGCAAACTGCACAAATAACTCGCCACCCAATTTCCGTAACTGGTACGTAACGTTTCTCCCCCCCCCCCCCTTCTCCCAATACAAATTATTTATATCGGGAGAGCTTGTGAAATATTTAAGTCAGAATTATCAATGAGAACACAACATCGTCCATGAGCTGCGGCCGTTTAAACAATTCTGATGCATTAAAAGACCAAAACGAGCTCTTCCAAACCTATATACACCTTTCTCAAGATTATTTGACACTTGCAATCAGAATAACAATTAAGTTGCGATATTAATTTATTCTTACGCACATGCATATAGTATTTGAAGCGGCTCTAGTTATTGGAAAAGTTTTTTCCCTTCCAGATGTAATGTCCTCATTGCTGTTTAAAAATCACCATCATGGCTCTATTGTTCTATTATTAACTAGGTTCTTCAAAAAATAATCAAATTTGATACGAAGAACTTGCAGCCGATCTAAGACATAAGATCCTTATTATAATTGATGCAAAAGGATTTAGCTGCCAATCCCGTTAGCAAGTGTATAATTGAGGATGTTTCTAGAGTGTTTAAAGTTAAGTTTTTAGAATGTTGAAGTATTTAAAATGTTTGTGGGTTGTTAAATGTTTACTATTGTTTCTGGCAAAAAAAAAAAAAAAAAAAAAACCCGTTGCTATACAACGAATCTGTTTAGCGTAGTTGAACGATGGACCATGGGCTCTTTCAAAGTGCAAGGAATCTTTATATGCCCTTTTTCACAGGTGAGTTAGCTGGTCTCCTATGTAGGCAGTGTGGTTTGCCTCGAGTCAAACTAGCTATAGAACACACCCAACTTATATACAGAAATATTGTGTTCTATGGCGGATCCCTTGGCGAGTCATAGTGTCATGTAATAATAATTTCATGGAAAAAGTAGCATATCTGACGTCATATCTCAAAGTACTAAATGTTTTATATACTGTATGTAACATTGATCATATATACACAAAAGTAGCATTTGCTTGGAGTCAAATTAATAATACTGGAAGGGTCCAAAAATACCAAGTATTTTTGGGATTGATATTATGTAATTAAAAAATAAAAATAATGAATTAATAATATATTAATAGATGACCCTGTCCTATATATAATTTCAGATGCAAGAACTGTAATTTCCTTAACATAAAGTTAATCTCTTTTTATTTATTGTCTTTTTTCTTTTCTTTTTTTTCCTCTCTACTTTTAGGTCTCGAAAACACAGCTCACTTGACCAGGCATCTCCGCCCTCCACGAGCTCTATCTCACCGCGTTGCAAGCATCCTCTTCTTAGTAAATATGACGATGATTTCCCTTTAAGGAAAACAGGTAATCTCAGATATGAGTGGCTATGGTTAAACTTTCGTGCAGGTACTTCTATTTGCATGAATGTCTCAATTGTTTCCATTCAAAATATGCTTTACTATAATTTGTACGTTGGCTTATAACTGAATGCATCTATTCGTATTCATTCCACCTTTTTTTATCGTTGCATTATTTTCTTCCCAAGAGAATGGGGAAAATACCATTTGAATATGTATTTGGTTGCTAAGGGAAAACTGTTTCGGTGTTTATTTTGTGGAGAAATAATTATTCTCGTCACCTACACAAATTTTAAGTAATTAATGAATTTCCTTTTGTCAGACTAAAGAGCTCGAGTTTAAAAAGTTATCTTCGGCTTATTCTTGAGGCGCTTAAAAATATTCTTCCGTTTCCTAACTGAATTCTGAACAGCGATCTCTATATGTAATGTCCTCATTTACCTGCCGAAGATGTTGAAATGATTTCTAGTACAGTATTATTGGAATTCTGATCGGTAAAAAACTATATATATATTAAGTATAAGGACTTCTTCATTTGTCCTTTCTGATTAAGCTGCAGTTAACGAAGGCAAGCGAATAAACTAAAATTGAAGTCGGCAACAACCCTCAATCTTACTTGATTTATTGACGAATCGTGACTAGGGAGTCCACTAATTGTTATAATGCCCATTGCTAATAGATGGTATTCGTTAACTGTATGTTATCACGGATGACTAGCTACAATTGTTTTTTCGTGAATGTGATGGTAAGACAGTTATCGTTCATGCCGCAAGCCATCTTGTCCAGCGTTGTTTTTAATCAAGCATCCTGGATTAAAGCAGCAACATCTTGCACTTTTTGAAAATATTTTGGTTTTTATTGCTAAAATCATTAATTAACCGTTTTTTTTTTTTTTTTTATTTCTTCCTCCTGTCAACTCCATAAAAGGTGGAAAATCTTCCGAAATATAATAACGCTTATTTTTAACTGCAGTAAAATATATTTTTCTATCAGGTTACCTTTTGGCATTGTTATATTTCTAGTTGAAAAAAAAAAAAAAAAGTTTTTTGCTGTTATTAACACATCAAGTTTATGTATATATTTATACTAACCAACATCCTTGTTCGTATGTGCCTGTGTTAACAATTCTGAACCATTCCTAAATAATATCAAAATTATCTTCTGATGTCATCTGCTAAAATTGCTCAAGGACTGTGATGGGCCTTTTTACGGGTAATACAGAATTCAAGGGATGTCTTTCACAAGATAACACTTGACTCGTAATAGCGAATGAATAGTCAAATGATTGGAGAAACTCTTGATCTTCCAAAGATTTTTCAGTTAATGCTGGTGTACCCTAGAGTTCAGTGCTGCCATCTACACTTCTTATACATCTTCTTCTTCGCGTTATTCCCGCTTCCTATGCAGGGTCCGCGTGTTACTTAGATGCGACTACTTGTTAGTACTACTCCCAACCGACCCGTCGCCTGGTCTGCCCCTGGGAGGGATATATTTTTGACTGTAAAGGTGTATATTCACGGGACCGGTTTGCCTGTTTGCGGGATGAAAAACGCCTGTTAAACTGGCGGAAAAAACCCTACTGACCGCGCCCAAGACCGGCTAACTTGGCTATGCCTGAGGAAGATCCTCAAATTCCTCACGTCTACAACGGGAATCGAACCTGGGACACTTCTTCCCCAGGCATATGGTTGCGAAGCGCAAAGCCACTAGGCTAACCGCGCGGTCACTCTTCTTATACATCAATAATTTTAATCGTTTTGCCTGTAATAACTCGCCTTCAAGAACTCTGTGACCCATGCCTTGCCATTCTTAAATCGGACGAGAACAACCTCGTTAATTTTTGATCCCACCAAAACGCAATCCAATTTCATTTTCAGATTTAAAAAAAAATATATATATCATCTCTATGGCAGCTCTTGTTTTCCAGCCTCTTCATCGGTGGCTGCTATAATTAGTGATGGACATGGGCCGGCTATCTCTGATTGGCTACCGGCCCCGTGAACATACAGTCTCCACTCAGTCTCCAAAAGCTAAATAGGATATAAAGGCCTCGCCTACTCCCTATAACGAAATAAAAGGCTTTAGCTGATTTTAGCATACGAGCACCTGCTGGTCAGCACGCATATACAGTTCAATTCTAAACTCATTTGAACCAACTTTTCATCCTCTGCATTCATGTCCTTAAACTTTTTGGAATATTCTTCCCAGTATTCTTTTTCTCAATTATTACAACCTTCAGGTCTTCGTCAAAAAACTTCGCACTCAATAGCTGTTTGATCTGTATACTTTCAGCATAAAACAGAGTTGACTACTCACCCTCACGGTGAACATGCAGTTGCACAGATAATGCATTCCCATGGTTCTTTGCCTCATAGTTAGTTCTAAATAATTCCTTCAGGAATAAAGTCCGTGTAGTTTATTTTCGAACTACGTGCATGCACAAACATGTTTACCTTCTCTTATAAACGAAAGTACACTGCCCAGTACATCTTGTCTTTTCACTCCAAATGCACAATCTAGAGCTTAACTGCTGAAATTTATAATCGAATGCACATTTTAGCTGAAGAATTCAAGTTTTTTAACCCAACATAGCCAAACAAAACATTCATATTTAAACGATTTATATGATAATGCTGATTTAAGCCTCATAACACATGTTGTTGTTGTTCATGCTTTTCTTCGCTTAAAATCTGAAATGAACTAGCTCAGATCAGTTTGAGAGGCATTCAAAATCGTCCCAAGGGCGTGATTTTATCTGTTGGCATTTAAAGTTATCTTGAGTGATGAAAAGTGGAGTAGTTTTTCTGTAACAACCTCTTGAATTTGTGGAAAATATGCTCTGTAGGTTATGAGATATTTACCTATCAGAAAATAGAACTATACATATGCTAAAATTTGTCCATTTTTCTGAATACATATATGTTTATTAATTTAATTTAAATCACTTAAACACCGAGAATAATAAAAAATAAGGTTTAATAAGGACACTACTAGTTTCGTTGCTAATCCGACTTCTTCATGTGTCAAAGTACAAAGAATTATACAAAATAATTCGACAGAAACATTACATATTAACAACAACAGATCTACTAAAAACCGTAGCTACTACAGATTTGTTGTTGTTAATATGTAATGTTTCTGTCGAATTATTTTGTATAATTCTTTGTACTTTGACACCTGAAGAAGTCAGATTACCAACGAAACTAGTAGTGTCCTCATTAAACCTTATTCTTTATTAATCTCGGTGTTTAAGTGAATTAAATTAATAAACATGTTGTTAAACCGAGTAAATCTGCATACGAATATATATATTAGAATATCTTAATGATAAATAGCAAAGATAAGCCACGGTTATCAAGAATACTAAGTTAATATCAGTGCAAATGGAAAAGGAAAAACTGATTTTGCAATGATGCAAGACTCTGTATGACGAAGAAATGATAAAACATATTTTTAGGAGTTGTCTGCTAGTGAAATACTCTCAATCATTGTTTCTTTGAATTCAGTCAGAGATCTTGCTCCGAGAAATAACTTCCTTCGATGAAAGTTGACCTTCACGAATGCATGTAAACAACACGCCATCTTTGAATTAAGGATTAAAACCAATTTTCTTCCTCAAATGAAGGAAATAAGCATTCACACCGTAGCCTTATTTGCAGTATCATTATCGATAATAACACAGGCTCATACGTTTTTCATATAACCTTGATTTTTGTCAATAATATTCAGTTTGACTGCGATTATGTCTGATACCTTGCTCGCCTTTTGTCCTCTTTCTCTCTAGCTTCCGAACCTAATCTTAAAGTGCGTTCTGTGCTGAAACAGAAGGTAATTGAAAGACGCAGCAGCCCGTTATTGAGACGTAAAGATAAAGGCCCTATTCCGTCGAAGAGGAGGCCTCCTCTTACAAGTACGGCCAAATCTCATTTACTTATTTGGTTTGCATTTAGTGTGCTTGTTTCGATGTCTGCATGATAAACAAGTTGCATGACTAGAGTGCTAGTGTATTGTTTGTAACTACTAATTATGCTTATCGATGTGTATACAGTTCACCATTCTTTTATTCTAGGAAATGCGTTTAAGCAAGTATACTAATAAATCATAATATTCGTCCTCCCTCTAATTTTTGTTGCCTTTCTGTTGGTGCAAGAAACGGTATATGTTATCTCGAAGAAATAAGCGTCTTGGTGTTTTATAACAACTGTTATTCTGATTTTAACGCTGTTTTTAAATACCCTTTACAATCAGAGAACCATTGGGAAAAACGAACAGCATTCAAGTCCATGCACCAGAATTATGCTTTGCTTGTAGAATAATATGAAGGAATGCAATATATGGAATATAACCATTTCAAACTCTTAACGACGATTCTTCTATAAGACAAGGTTCACAATGAGTAGTATTCGTCCTTATGCTATTTGGGACATCTCAATAGTTTTGCACACTACTGTTCATGAACTGAAGGTTATACTGATCTAGAGTATAATGCTCCATTCTATCATTGCTACCCAACGTTTTTTTGGTAAGGCTGGTATTTCTCAGTAAATTTTTTTGTTGATGTGCTTGAGGTCACCTTAACAGAAACCTTGTAAGTGGTGGTAAAACTTTTCCCATGGTATGGTTCTTTCCGCTAAGGAAATAGATCGAAGTCTAGGAAAAAAAAAAAACTACTGCACAGGGTGATGGAATAGGATGCGGAAGCACTTGTCATCCATACGATCAGATATTTCCCGTGAAACATATGGCCTTGCATCGTCATGCAGAATGTGAGATGTCCAACCTGAGTCGCATTCTTCCTCCGCCATCGAAGTCTTATTTCGCGGAATAAGAACGCCGGAGCCAGGAAAAGAGCACACAATATTTTTACTCTGAGGCTTTTACTCAGAAAATTGTTATATTATCCCATTCGCAACACATACATGTACAGAACTCTTGGAATTTGCTCTACGATATATCGCCAAATAGTCTGCAATTTTGATATAATTATGCAGTTATGAATCTTTTACATTTTCTCATCTCGATTTACAGTAGCTGATACATGCAATATAAAATCTTGTCTCGTGAAAATTTACTCGTAAAGTATCTTTTTTTTCTGTCTAACGTGCAATTGAGAATAAAAATTTATACCGTGAAAACAAATTCGTTAATTAATATGAAATATTCCCAAGAGAATCTGAATAATCATCTGGATGACTAATCGGCAAGAAAGATTGTTACATCTGTAACAGTATTTTATGTTATTAATAATCAGAGAAAAGTATAATAAAAAAAACCTATTTTATTGCAATAGTTGTGTAAATGCATATTTTATCTGTTGTAATTCGTTAAAAAATTTAAGTTCTGTATAATTTTGATATAAAGGCTGTATATACAGGGTGGCCTAGAATTAACGGATCAGTTGTTAGAATAAACCATTAAAATTTTTACTATTATTATTATTGATTGATTTTCTATTATTGTGTGCCTAAAATATTTTCCTCATTCTCTTGTTGTAAATGTCATCTGATATGTTCCGAACATTGCAGCAGATGGATGTTCTAGCAGACCAGATTCAGGACCGAATTCGCCTCAAACTGGAAGCAGTATACCTTCTGTTCAGTCCAGCAATGGAAGTACACCTATTCAAGAGGTAATTTCTTTATTTTCATGAGATTCTGCTTGCTGTGTTATTTTAAATAAAGATTGCATCTCACCGAAGAGTACTGAACGTCTGAAGTGTGATTCACATGGTTCAACTTCGCCAGCAAATGGAAAATAGTTCATTCTCACTCTTGAATTGAAACACTGTTTTATTATTTTAATTTTAAGACATGCTAAAAATTAAGCAGTTACATATCATTCCTCTTCCCCCCCCCCAACACACACTCGTGCTTGAGTTTTTGCCATCTGCTTTTTTTTCTCATCCTCTTTTTGATTGATAGTTACATTCCATGGTTCTCATGGTTGGGATTTGCATTTTAAAAAGATCTTTCCGACTACTACATAACTTTGAGCAAATTGGAATGGATATGAGGCTGTGGCATGGATAGGGAGGTGGCTGATAGACGTCAGAGTGGAATCAAAGCGAATGAGGGTGGCTAGTGGAGTGCCCTATAGCTCTGTACTATAACCACTACTCTTTAATTTGTACATTATTGATATAGCAGAAGATTTAAGTGGGGGGGTATTCAGTTGTTTGCTGAAGATGCAAAACTAGGTAGCGAAATAGTTGATAAAGGTGATGTAGATATCTTACAAGATGATTTAAATAAATTAGCAGCGTGGGCAAAGGACAGCGGTTGTCAATTGTAAAATGTAAAGTAATGCACTCCAGAATAAAAAGATTACACGCTTCGTATCATATTGATGGTACTAGTTTACAGAAATTGAGGCTACTGATTTGGGGGTGATGATAAATCGAGATTTGAAATTCAGAGGACATTTTGCGAGAGTTGACAAAATAGCTCAGAGGATTACTTGGATGCTGAAAAACACATCGACAAGTTATGGTAGGAAGGTTAATTTCCCTCTTTATGAAGCTATGATTCAGCCACCTGCATTTCTTGGTGATCCAGAAGTGGAAGAAAGGATTCAGAGACGATTGACCAAGCCGGTGACGGGACTGTGGAATATTCCCTATGATTAGGTAAATTGAGGGTTTACAGGTTGCAAGGTTTAACTGATAGGCAAAGGAGAGGGGATTTATAGAATCCCTTTAGAAACTAAAGTTACTAAAGGGATTCTATAAAGATGGACACAGAAGCAATTTTTCAATACATTCTGTGAGAGTGTGGTTTGTAAGGGTGTGCAGACTAGATTCTTTACTTGGAGAGTGGTGAAGGAGTGGAATGGATTGCCAGAGGTGGTTGTGAGCGCCCCAACAGTTATTAGGTTTAAGGAGATGTAAGATGGGTATTATGTTAATGGATAGTGTGGGTCTCTCGTGAAGAGTCTTGACTGCATGGAGTGCCCATATAAATAATAACACAATATACTTGAATTAATGCTTAGATAAGATTACGTCGGAAGCCTGCTCTGGAACACAAGCATGCAACTATGCAACTTTCTTTCAGGCTAGTTCAGCGGGGGGGGGGGGATTAGAACCCACAACCTGTTGATTGATTGAAGAGTGGATGCACTAATCATTGGGTCAACCAGGCCGGCGAAATGCAAACTGGAGTATAAGAAATTTTTCTACAATGTCTTACAGAAAATCGCGTATCATAAACCCTTAAGATATTTGTAAAAAAAACATAAAAAAAAGCTTTCTTAATTAAAGAAAAAATTAATAAATTCCTGTAATTGTGCAGATGTACCTCTTAAAATGATTTTAGGTCATCGCACTTATTTTTTTTTCCTTTCCGCGTCCTCTTCTCAGGGACAAACCACAAAACAACTTGACACAATGATTCTTTAGTGAAACGGTCTAATAATTACAAACGCCACTCCCTGGAAGTACGGAGAGGGAATTTGAGGTTAAAGAAAGCTACCGATGCAACGAGTGGAGTCGGAAAGTAGGTATTCTTAAATATCAACACAACTTAAAATAACTCCCTCCCCTTCTTGTTGGGATGGATATAGTATAAAGAGGGTTGCTTTCGAAGTGGGAATTGCGAGGAGCATTCTTCATGTATCATAGTGATGCCTAAAGGAACAAAAAAAAAAAATCAAAGTGTAACCAAAGTGAAAATACTATGGCTTCGGCTATAACTCCAGCAATAATTCCATAACTTCACGACAGCCTCGTAGCAAAGCTGTGAAGCTAGTGTATTACGCCTGTTAGTAAGTATGGTTATTCTGGCCGATTTGCCTATCTTGGGGGAATGAAAATACCGAGTTTCAGGGAGGGAAAAACCTTTTCAAGCTTATGAGGCCGACTAACTACTTTCAATTGTGAAAAGTTCTTATAAAGGTTCTCATCCTACTTTGGATTCAAACACAGGTTTTACTAACTCAGGTGCATTGCCGATATCGAGTGTGGCTACGAAGGCTCTCCGCAAAGAATAGTATGAAATATGCTTGTATTTAATCCTCTACATTCATTTCTTTGTGGTGCAATACTTCCCTCTTGGCCCGTCTCTGTCTCAAAATAGTTCTCAAACCTTTACGATTCTTACATTTTTAATGTTATAACTCCGTGATATATTACTAATATAAAGTAAACGTTGCCTCGGAGGTTGACAGAGTGTAGCGTCCAGGTTTAAAAGAAAAAACATCCAAAGCGGAATCATTGTTTCTTATTAACAGCAGCTTTGTATGTCATTACACTTCATTCACTCTCTGGTTACTTCGAGCACTTTCAGCATCTTTAAAGATGGTACAAAATACCAGCGATAAAATCAAAGCAAACGCAACAGGAAGTATGAAGTTCGTTTCATATTAACCACTGGGTTTGCTTGGGAATGTATATCAGTGGTAGGTGAATTTCATCACCTGGTGTGATACAACCGCTCTATTTCTTAGACGTCTGAAGTAGCTTAAGTTCCATGTTTAGTCTCTAGAGGAAAGTTTCTGAATTATCTAACCCTTAATCCACCCAGGGTACTATGGGTTTGCAATCTTTCGTTGGTGGAATTCGCACAAAGAATAATGAACAAGCATGCCGCCTGTTTCCACCACTAATTGAAAATGGAATGAAAAAGGATGAAAAGAACTCGATCATAACAGAAAACTGAAATTCCTGTTAGTTTTTCAGT
Organism: Typopeltis vanoorti; assembly: GCF_054136105.1. NCBI lineage: Eukaryota > Metazoa > Arthropoda > Arachnida > Uropygi > Thelyphonidae > Typopeltis > Typopeltis vanoorti. Next base: position 27,738,477 of record NC_143549.1, read on the forward strand.
TGTATTGAAACTCTTTTCTCCCCTTCCCCGACTTTCACAAGAAAATTTCAGTGGACTGGTGAAATCTCTCAATTCCACACACACTGCAGGGTTTACTAGATAGTACTTGAACGCTACAGCTATGACAAAGTTAAAGAAAGCTAGCATTGTTTATTTGGGAAAAGATAAATGCAAGAGTTCTGTCTTGAGCAAGGAATTCATTGGTAATTTAGCTGCAATAGATAAACAATCTGTTTCGAAAGGGATTATTTCCACCTGAAACACAATTCTTTACGCGCCTGTAGAAAGCCAGTGTTGATCTCTGCATGTTGGCAAAAAAATTCCCCCCATTGTGTATCTCAGCTTTTGGTCACCTGTTTCAGTGCCACTCATCGAAATATGAGTAAATCAGTTAAAAAAAAAAAAAAGAAAAAGAAAACCAGTCATCTGGTTTTCTTTTAAATCCCTACAGCTGGATTAAGCAAATATAATGCAAATTACAAGGAGAGATATTTGTGGAGTGATCGTTGGCGGATTGAACTGACACAAGTTTTGAAATTTTGGTAATTACCTCGCTGGCCTCCTACACGGAGTCATCAGGTTTTTAAAAAGAACGCAAACGTCTTAAATGCACTAGTCTACACTTAAGTTCACTTGTCTTTCTGAAGGCCCTGCTCTTTTTAGCAATAAATAGAAACATTTAAAGTAATGTTTTTTTCTGATTGCATTTATTTTTGTTTGCGAATTTTATTTCTCTTATCCATTTTGGGAATTACAAACCTTTCTCTATGCTCTTTCTGCTAAGATATTTTAAGCTTATCTCACTCGCCTTTACTCCGTTTCCTGTAGGAACCTATCGCCTCGCCATTCAACCCTGTAAACCAAGGAAACGATATGGCCTTGTACTCATCTCCTTCCATGCCAAACATTTCCCTTGGGAGGCCACCGGTTCCCACTACTACTACAGCCGTAAGTATTACTCGTATTTTGTTTCTTATCTGCATCATATAAACAACAAATCGATTAAATGTATTTGAAATGAATACAGGAAATATTCATTTCAAATATTCATTTAAAAAATAAATTTTGATTTTCAAAAAGTATCAGTTTTGTCTGTGGATTATGTTGCAATATTTGCATAACTATTCTCCTTGTGCGCTGCTAAAACGATGCCATAGGAGGAGTTAATGCTTTAATTATTCGTTAATTATAAAATAAACATTGAAAGTCCACGAACACTGGTAATTTGAGAAGTCATAATAATTTAATGCTAATAACCTTTAATTAGTTAGTCACCTTTTACGTTGTTTGCTGTTGCATGTTATCGTAAGTTTATTAAGCCGAAGATAATAGCTAATGATATAAAATAACGCAGATTTGCATGTCTGGAATGGCTTAGGACAATAACATTTAGTGTAGATTTTGTTAACAAAAGATTGAATATGATCTCATCACGAATTTTCGATTTGGTATTTTTTTTCGAAGTAATGACCTCCTATTGCCTTGTCCCTCACGTTGGCCTGGACAGGATCCTGGTTACTAACCTTTTACAGTTCTGGCCAAAGCAATAGAAGGTAATTTCTAATTGCCTCGCTGTGCATGGCCACAGTGGGATTCGAAAGTAAATAAAACTGATCAGGCAAAATTTTGACGGACGTATTTTTTACTTTAGATAGTGTATCTGCTCTTCATCTTAGCGGGCTGTAGGTTCGAATCCCACCGTGGCCATTGATGTTTTGTTGATTGTCTTTTAATGGTAGATTAATTTCGCCATCCGGTGTGAGACCACCTTGCTTATTGAAGGTGTGTGTGTGTGTGTGTGTGTGGAATACGGATTCTGAATTATCTAATCCTTAGTCCACCTGTTGTACTAATATACTATGTTTACAACCACTCATGGATGGGATTCATATAAATAAAAGGAGGGAGCATTTACAAACTTCATAAAATTTCCTTTTAATTAATGAACAAGAAATTGTATATTTTTATCCTTGTTTTATCTTAGTGTAAGGAAACCCATTTTCTCCCCACCCCCTTATACTAATTGTAGTGACTCTCTCTGGCCGAACCTATACATTTTGTCCAAAAATGTAGCGAACGGCGATCACGAAGATCGAAAACTTGCGAAAGTTGCATACACTATCATTTACCAATAATTGTCCGGACACCCCCTGTTATTTGAAGTTGTTGAACATTCCAAGTCTATTAATAACATAAAAACAGGTGTACGGATAGTAGGAAGCTGTATATCATCGTAGCAGTTGAATACAGGTGGTATGGCAACATGGCAGGAACTCAATGACTTCGAGAGAGGTGTCATCGTGGGCTGTCACATTGGCGGCATGTCCATACGTGTCATTGCCGATCAACGGTTGGCAATGTGATCAACAAATGGGGACGTTCTAGCATCACCAGTGCAGGACAACACCCAGGGCGACTGCCGAAAATGATTAACACGGACAGCAGGGTGTTAAAAACGGGTGGCACGCAAAAACCGGCTACAACTGACACAGACTGAGTTCCAGAGAGCTAGTACCACCATGGTGAACACTAGTACTGTACGAAAAGAACTCCACTTGCTAGGTTTCCACGGAAGAGCATAGGCACACAAGCCGAATATCACAACAACAAACAAGGCAGCTGTTATGGCCTGGTGCAAAGAATCTGAACTAGCAATTGACTAGTGAAAACGGTACTCGCAACTACCTTGTCCATTGTATTGCATAGTTGTAGTGAAGAGCCTCCTAATGCCTTAGCGTACGATGTAATGCAGCATTTGAGATTTGATTCCATCTTTTTTTTTCTTTTTTTTTTTTTTTTTCAGAAACTTTTCGGCAAATGCACCACTTGGTGGGGCATTTGCCGAAACTACAATATTCTGATAAAGCGAATTTGGAATAACTGGAATTTTCCAGGCATAAACATTTATAAACTGAATTCCATTAAACGCAGAAATAGGTATGTAATACCTAAAATCAGGTTAGTTATATAAATTACGCTAGTTTATAATTAACTGCCAGGTTTTCCAGAAACATGAGCAATTTATAATTTAATAACTTTTTTTCTATGTGGCTTAAACCCACGAAAAGTTTATTTGCAAGTACATTCGAATACGGTAATCTATAGCTCATCGCAATAATAATCTCCCTCTGTTCTATGATTGTAACTGTTTAGCAAATAAGTTATTTCACTTAAATAAAAATTTAATAGTTTTATTATATGAGTAAAGTGGATATTAGATCCAGCATTATTTCAAAGCCGAATGTAGAAACTATGAAAGTTTCGTAAAAAAAAGTTGACCAGAGTTTACGGGAATACTCGCCTGGATTCGCGAGTTGCCTTAACGCGGCAACTTTATCTTCCTTACTGCTAATATACCTTATATATACCTTCTGGCAATTTAATAGCTTCCTTTAGATCCCCCCCCCCCCCTTAAAAAATCCTCGATGCATCGCCGATTGCCAAGTTTTCACTCGTACTTTGCGAACGAGCTACAACGTTTTCGTGGACTGGAACGCTATTTTGCTTCACTTCTTATTCTCGGCGGCCATTTGATTTCGGACTACTTCTATAAGAATCAAAAACGAATGGATTTGATCACAAGGTTCTGACGATTCTTTTTAATCAAAGAAAAATTAAAATTGTTTTCCAGAACGACTTTCTTAATGGGCATTTTCAATGTGTTATGGCAAATATTTTATTGCATTCTGGGCAACTGAATATGAAGTTTTTTCCGTAAACTTAAAAAAAATCCACCTTAAAACCCACACTTTCAGAAAATAACATTGCGTTAGATTAAGCGACCACTTGACGGAGGCGCATGTTTGCCCTCACTGGGTGACGTTCAAAATTCGTGCTAGTCATCTTAAGCCAGCTATTTGTATGTAGTAATTGGCTGCCTTTCGGTCTCCAAAAGTTTTATATAGCAATCAAACGCATCGGCTACTCCTCATAAGGGATAAAAGACTAAGTCTAATTAGGGGTTAGACTTAGTCCCACATTTGTTCTTGGTTTTTGGGTCTACTCGCATGCTATTCTTCCATACTTTAAGGGAAGTTTATGGGTAAATGCACGTTTGCTTTAAAATATCCGGATAATATATTATCCAGATGAAACTTATCTGGATAATATTCAGATACGTTTCACCATCTTTGCTCCATGTGGACCAATGCTGGCTGCGACTGGGACACCTTGGTGCACTTCAAACTTGCCATCAACCAAAAAAAATGGTAGAATGGAGGCCAAGAACGTGCCTACCTCTACATCGTGCCTCCCTCTAGACGTCTACAAAGAAAGGAGCTGGTTGATAGCCAGCCAATGCGAAGGAATGTCATGTGATAACATCATCCTGAAAATCGATGTCGAAATAGACAGAAAAGCAAAGGCAAGTGGAGGGAAGTTTCAACATCTGAACATACCTGTGCTCGGAATATAGGCATTCGGCTGTCTTTTACAACAGGCTCTCTTTTCAGCAAGGAGCCAACCATTATCAACATCATGGAAGGAGGTAACATTACCACCACATTTGACATCCTTCAAGCCTTCCAGAGGCATTATAGTTGGACAGACGGATCATGTGCCTCTGTTTTTATGGAACTACACGACGTTTCCTGATGATCGATAAACAGATTGGATGACCAGAAATTTAAGTCCATCCGGTGCTTTCCTCCCATCTTCTGCATTTCAGGGGAAGGTATGGTTAAATTCACACTCCTTTTATTGTAACAGCAAGTGGTATTCCCAACATCTGTAAGTCCATTTCAAGTTCTGGTTCTTGGTCTTCCACACAGGTCAGCTGGGATGCTAACCTATGTAGCGAGGGCCAACTCTAGTCGGCATTTAGTCATCTTAAGCCAGCTATTTGTATGTAGTAATTGACTGCCTTTCAGTCTCCAAAAGTTTTATATAGCGATCAAACGCCATCGACTACTCCTCATGAGGGATAAAACACCAAGTCTAATTAGGGTTTAGACTTAGTCCCACATTTGTTCTTGGTTTGGGTTGATCACCTAGGCACCGATTGCCTACATGGTCATCCGGCAGACCGCTGACACCGACCGCAGAAGAGTTAAACATCTGATAGCATAGAGTTTAAGGGGGGGGGGGAATACTGTGGCCTCTTTAAGTAGGCCGAGGATAAGTTTCCTTTACTCTTTCACGGAACTGACGGATTTTGAAAGAGACGTTGTGATAGGATACAGTGTTGCAGGTCCATCTGTTCAGCAAATTGGGCCATACCAGATCAACAATCAGTCATACGATACTGAGATGGAAATGATGAGAGTCCACTGCAGTGGACAACTCGCCACACTCAGTGAATATTACCGTAGGGATAATATGTCACTAAGGATAATATGTAAAAACTGCCATTCGCCGGCCGACACGTTGAATGTGGAGTTCCGGGCATTTAACGGAACATGAATCTGCACAAAGTATTCATAACTGAAGCTCACAACGAGGATTTCCTTGACAGGGCCGCAATATGCATATCCCAAACCAACATGCAACGTAGTCTTTAGTGGTTTCAAGAACATGTAAGAACAAGAAAAACTGCAAAGTATACTTTATTTGATCACAAAAGAAACGAAGAAATTATGCAAGAATTAAACCAAGAATCAGTAATAGAAAAAATTAAATAAAAAAATATAAACATAAATGGATGGAACATGTTGAAAGAATGAAAATAGAAAGATTACTAAAACAAGCCATTAGGAAAAAGAAAACCAGGACGTCCTCTTAAACGGTGACTTCTAAGGCTGGAACAGGCCACGCTAGGCCTAAATCCTTAATATTGATTATTATTATTACGGGCGACTCCAGGGAATCCTTAGACGCCCTAAACATCATGTCCACACAACTATATGACATTCTCACAGTATCTATCATACTTTGCCTTGAACTTACTCACTGTCATAGCACCCTCAACAGACTCTGGCAGCTAATTCCACTCATTTACAACTCTAAAAGTATAGAACCCATCTCTAACACCCTTGCTAACCACACTCCTGCCCAGCTTCCATAGGTGTCCCCTAGTTCTCCCACCACCAGTCCTGATCTCAAAAACATCCCTTGAATTAATCCTATAAAAACCCTTTAGCAATTTGAATGTCTCAATTATATCTCCCCTTTTCCGCCTATCAACTAATTTCTGCAACCCACAAATCTTCAACCTGTTCTCATAAGGTTCATTCCATAGACCTGCTATCATCTTGGTCACTCACCTCTGGATCCTCTCCACCACCTCCTCCTCATCAAGAAGAAACCTAGGTGACCAAATCTGGACACAGTAGTCGAGATGAGGTCTTATGAAGGCTCGGTAGAGAGGTACAATAACTTGCTTGTCTCTGCTCGTCAAAGTATTTTTCAACAACCAAGTGAGTTGATGAGCTGACTTAGCCACTTTTGCAATGTTTCCCCTCAATTTCATCTCCCTATCCACCAACACTCCCACCTCCCTGGCCTCATCAATCTCCTGGAGTACAGTTTCACCAATGTGGTATACTACTGCTAATCTTTTCACCCAAAATGCATAACCTTTCATTTTGTCACATTAAATTGACATCCATTCTCCTTAGCCCAGAACTCCAATCTATCCAAGTCGCAACATTTTGACATCTTCTGCATTCACTATTGCCCTACCCAACTTTGCATCATCAGCGAACAAATGAACTGTTCCTCTCAGATCCTTTCCTATATTGTTAATGAACAAATTAAACAGCAGTGGTCCAAGAACAGAACACTGCGGCACAGGCCGTCTTTTCGACTCTACTCCTGAATAAACTACTCTCTGATATCTCTCCATCAACCACCCACCTATCCATCTCACCAATCCTATATCCATTCCCATATGTTGTAGTTTGCGATTAGAATTCCATGGGGTATCCTGTAAAATGCCTTAGCCAGGTCAGCAGTATCATTGTAAACCCATTACCCTTACCAGTTCAGCCGTCACTGTGTTATAAAACTTGAGCAAGTTACTGAGGCATGATCTACTCTTCACAGAGCCATGCTGTACCCCCGTACAGTATCTCATTTTCATCAATTTCCCTTGACTACTTTCTCCAAGAAGTCGTTGCCTACCTTGACAACGACTCCTGATATGCTGATCAGTCGGTAATTTGCAACAGTAGTCTTGGATCCTCCTTTATGCAGTGGAACTATTTTCCCCTCTTTCCACGCCTTCGGGAGTAAACCAGACCCGACACTCAGATTAAACAACATGGTCAAGGGCACTGATAATTCTTTAGCCGCTTCACGTAAGATCCGTGCCGGTATACCATCCAATCCCACAGATGTATTCACATTAAGGTTCTGTAATAGACTATTCACCTCCACTTCATTCATCACAATTCCCGTATAAACTAATAGTTCCTTAATTTTTTCAATGTCACCACCTGGATGATATATTCTTGCAAAGTGCTCGCTCAGTAATTCCACTATATCGACTGATTCAGTGACCCCCTTACCATCGGTATTCCTTAAATTCATTCTGCCCTGTACAGTTTTTTTTTTTTTTTTTTGCTTGCAGCATATTGAAAGAACTGTTTGGGATTCTCTTTAGCTTGCATAGCTAGTTTGCTTTCATAATCCGCTTTTGCTTTTTTTTTACCACACTCGTTACCCTTCTGGCCTGCGCTTTATACCGTTTGTGTGTCTGCAGGTCACCTTTCTCTTTAAATTCCCTCCACAGTTGTTTCTTTTTTTTTTTGCAGCTCAAGCTTAATGGTGTTATTCATCCATTTAATCCCCCTACTTGTTTTACTATTCGGACCTTAGGTATACAATCAGTCATAACCTCCTGTAAATGCTACTTGACCACTTCCCATGATCTATCGCCATCCAGCCCTTGTAGTTTTACATGCCATGGCACTGATCCAAGCAATCTCCTACCCTTTCTTAATCGAAAATTCCACACCTTTAGCCACCTCCCAGATCAAGACCTTATGATCACTCTCACTAATAGGTGGCAACATGGTCATATTCATTACAGTCAAATTCTCAGATGCTATTACCAGGTCAAACACTCTCACACCCCTAGTATTTTCAATTACATGCTGTTTCAGATAGTTATCCCTTAATAATTGAATAAAATCCATTTCCTTCCTCACATGTGTCCTCTCCTCCTTCCAATCAATGTTACCATAGTTGAAATCCCCCATAATAATTACCCTCCTTCCACTCATTTCATCAATTTGTTTATGCATACTATCTCCACCATCTATTCCATCATCTATAGCAGCACCCAACTGTATATTTTGTTCTGCCAGTCTCAATCTCGCACCAAATACCCTCTTTTCACTATCCTGCAATACAACATCAATTCTCGTTCGCTGCGGTCTATCAGCTATCATCAATAACACCCCCCCCCATTTCATTCTCTCTGTCCCTCCTAAACACACTATAACCTACACATTCTATCCCACTAACTATATCATCTTCCGTCAGCCATGTTTCACTAATGCCAATAACCTGTCACCAGGAAGAGCCAATCAAGGCCAAAAATTCTTCCTTCTTGTTCCTAATACTCCTGGCATTAGTATACATGAAATGTAGAGGTCCCTTTGTCCCACCCCTATCTTGATGCGTTATTCTAACTATCCCATTCTGATTTCTTGTCCTTAGTACTGGCTCGGGTACATTATATATATTCTTACACTCAACTATCTCACTGATGTCCGCATATCAACACATATAACACAAAAATAATTGTTACAGGCAAAATCCCTATCAATAGAGAGAATATAGACATCAGCGGGGAACAAATAAAACAAGTGAAAAGCTTTAAATATATAGGTGGCCTAATAACAGAAGATGGCAGAACAAGAGAAGACATAAGAATAAACGACGCAAAAGCCCAATTTTCTAAGATGAAAAGCATTTTAACAGGAAACATCAACCTACAATTGAAAAAAAAAAAAAAATTAGTCAAGACATTGATATAGAGCATTGCACTGTATGGATGGGAAACCTGGATTCTAAGCAGGGAAGATGTAAGAAGATTGGAGGCTTTTGAAATGTGATGCTGGCGTCGCATGAACAAAATAAAATGGACAGGGAAAAAAATCAAACCAAGTCCTGAGAGAGAGATAAACTAAACAAAAACTCTAATAAAATCGATCAAAATTAGAAGGGATAGGTGGTTTGGACATACACTTCGATATGATGGACTTATGAAAAGAATAACTGAAGGCAAAATAGAGGGGAAAAGAAGAAGAGGCAGACCAAGGGAAAGCTTTCTTAAAGACAGCACAGCACGGGTTTGAGGAGTTACCAGGAGGTTAAGAAGAAAGCCGATGACAGAGCGGAATGGAGGAAATTGCTGCTGAGCTACCAGTTCCAAGATTGATGCAACCGATGATGATTTATCATTATTCAAATTAAGTGTAAAACACATTTTTAATCTTGAATATTTTCTTTTTCGTAAAAAAAAAAAAAAAAAAAAAAAAAAAAAAAAAAAGTAAAATCCTCCAGGAATCGCTGTTTTCGCAATCGAGGTGGTTGTGGTTTCTTTAATATTGAAGGAGAGTGTTTGCTCTTAAGGTTTCTACCTGGTAAAGAGAACCAACCAATTCGAAACAGTTGAAATCTTTTAACAAACCAGTGAACCCTTTAACAAATACATTAATAATATAAAGAGAAACCCTCGTATATATACGGACGGTTCGGCAGCAGTCGTATTCTTTAAAGTAGTGCAAGCTAACGCAATTCCGATGCCGAAGATTGTATTCTCGTAAGCTTTCAGGGCAAATTTAGAAAATTTTCATAGTTTTCTACAAACATTCGGCTTTGAAATAATGTTGGCTCTTTAATATCCACTATTTCTGTGTACTTGACCTTTAACCATTAGTTTACGAATTGCAGATGGTAGCGTGGGTTTAACATCTAGCCACCTAGTAAACGTTCTAAGGTAGAACTGAGCAAACACTCTTGTTGCCTTACAGCCGTTGCGTAGCAACTGGTTGATTTTCGTCTCTGGCAACTGTGCTGCTGCTCTGGCTTAGCGGGACGTCATAGTTTACGAGCTATGTGCTGGGGACACGTGACTTGGTGTATTGTTGACGGTCAGTAAACTGGTTGCACGAGAAGGGATGAGAGAAAGGGAATGAGCTTCGGGCTTTGCCAAGCTCTGCGGGGGGTATGCTATTTATTTGTGAACCGAGCGTCTTTAACATCTGATAGCACACCAAGTATAAGCCGGTAGCCTGTTAATGAACCAATTATTCCTTTAAACTGTAATAGTTTAAATTCTTTAAATTATCACTGCCGAAAAAAATAAATTAATTAAATAAATAATAAAATAAAATGCCGACTAGAAACATTCATTTGTTTTCTTCTTAGCTTTGTATGATTTTTGACTTTCGCTTGATTTTTAATTTGACTTTTTGTGAAAATGATTTTAAGTAGTAACGAATTACGAAATAACTAATATTCTAATGTTTGCAAATGTTAACAATATTTTTAAGTTTCGGGTATGGTAGTGGTGTATTTATATTATTTATTCAATAATAATATTAATTATTAATGTTCAATATTTTATGATTTTATTAACATTATAAAAATATTTTTTTTATAATGTTAATAAAATCTTCGCCAATGCGACAAAAAATAAAATTTTACAATCTGTTGTTGCCGCAAAATATTTTTCCATAATTGACTGTACGTCCGACATTGGTCACACGGAAAAAATGAGCATAGTACTTCGATTCGTAGACACTAATAATAGCACGATTTCTATAAAAGAACATTTTTGGGGATTTATAGAAATAAAAAATACCACTGGAGAATTTTTATCAAATGAAATACTTGGAACTCTAGACAAATTTTCATTACCAATACAAGATTTACGGGGTCAAGGATAGGATAACGCCAGTAATATGAAAGGTGATGTAAAAGGTGTGCAGCGACGAATTTCAAATATTAATCCGAGAGCAATGCATGTACCCTGTAGTTCACATTCATTAAATTTAGTAGTGAATTGCACTGCTAATACTTTAGATGTCACAGCATTTTTTGACGCGGTACACCGTCTATATGTATTTTTTTTGCGGTTCGACTCGTCGATGGAAATACCTCAAGAGACACGTAAGTAATTTTACACTCAAACCAGTCTGTGATACACGATGGGAGAGTCGAATTGACTCATTAAAGCCCCTAAGATATAATTTGTCCGATGTTTGCTAAGTACTGCAAGAAATATCTCAAGATGATAGTTTATGTGGATTAAGTGGAAATATCATGAAATTAGACGCAAGTAGTCTTCTTAAAACTTTAAGGAAGTTCAAATTTATCGCATCCTTAGTAATGTGGCATAATAAATTTTTGAAATAAACTTTACAAGTAAACAACTTCAGAATACAAGCCTTGATATAAATGGTGCCATAAATGGTATTAATGATACGAAGAATTTCTTAATGAAAATCCGAAATGAGGATGAATAACAGATGCGGAAAAAATCGCTGAGGTCTTAGGTGTAACGCCTAATTTTTTTTAACAAGAAACAGTTAGACTTAGAAAAAAAAAAAAAATTGTGTATGAAGCAGAGGATGAATTCATAACAGATTTTAAACAAAAATTTAAGTTAGATTTTTATTTTTCAATTATTGATAAAGCAATTGCATCTGTTGATGAAAAATTCAAGCACATGTCTACAATTAACGAAAAGTTTGGCTTTCTTTTAAATATATATGAATTTCAAAAAATAATTTCAGTAGAACTGCTTAAAAAATGTTTGATATTGGAAAATTATTTAACACATGATAATTCTAGAGATATTGACGGAACAGATTTATGTAGTGAATTACAAATAATAGCAAAGCGAATTCCAGAAAATACTTCCTCATTAGATGTTCTGTCATACATATGCAAAAATAATTTAGAAAATAGTGTTCTAAATGTGTTTATTGCTCTGAGAATTTTTTCGACATTGCCAGTATGGGTAACAAGTTCAGAAAGGAGTTTCTCGAAATTAAAAGCAATAATATCTATAGAGCATGAAATTGCATCTACAATCAATATAGATGAATTAATTCAAAACTTTGCCAAAGCAAAAGCCCGAAAGATTAATTTTTCATAATTTTCGTATTTAAGATGTAATAATTTTTTTGCTATACAGATACTAGGAGTAATGATATATGTATACAAATGTATTGGTTTTGATTAATAAATTTTATATATAAATTTTCATAATGATATTTTTATAAATATCCACATATGTAGGTGTACGTGCACTTGTGCGAGTATGACAATATATATATATATATATATATATATATATATATACGCGCACACACAGCAATCACTTGATTAGTGCGCCTAATGCGTTTTTTAAAACAGGCGCATTAATCGAAAACGCACTAATCGAATATAATAACCTATGAGAAAAATTATAATTCGTTCCTCAAATTTCTTTTTTGAAGCTTAATTTTTTTATAAAAGAGTTAAGGTATTCTCAGAGCCTAGTTAAAGTAAAATCACGAAGCTGAAAGACTATAAAACATATTCAGAAGATAAATTTTATTATTCTACTTCTTAACAAAGAATTCAGCTAACGTAGTTTGTTGGGCATTTTTTTTTTTTTTTTTTTCATACAACCGACGGTATGGCCCTATTGCCTCTTCTACTCTTTGCATATTTTACTGCTTCTCTATTCATCAGGGTCAGCCTCTGCATTGCTGCTTAAAAACTTCGCTTGTACGAAAAATATTATACGCCATCGATTGTTATAATCCGCTTGCAGGCAATTTTTAAGACCGATCATAAACAGCGGTATTCTCTTTCTCAAATGTTGAAAGGTTTCGATTTATGAAAATTAACGATGCAGAAATGTTATTAGGCGTTTTGGGTCAGAGCTTTTCGACATATTGTCGAATATTATTCTCCTCAGAATATTTCCACTATAAAATATTTTTTTATAAAAAATGCTTAGAAAACTAAAATGACAAATTCCAGGAACAGTTTGGGAAACCGTGGTATACATGGAAGTAGTGTAGTATGCCATTAAAAATATTTTTGTAAAATGTTTTAAATCGGAAACTAAATTATTTCATTCTGGTGAGTGATTTTTTAAATAGTTAGGCATAAAAATGTATAGACAGAAAATTTTTAAAATCTGTAACATTTATTTTTAAGATGTATATAGGCGCACTATTCGAATTTGGGTATCGAAGAAATGACGCACCAATTACTGCATAGAGACATTGTATAGGGACGCCTAAATTTTCTTTGCCTAGGGGCGTCAGATACTCTCGCACCGGCCCTGCAGTAGTATGTTTCTCAGAACAGCTCTCTTCATGGAACTGGATGTGCCAGAGCCCCGTTAGCCAGCAATTTTTAGAAGTTCGATGCAACAATCCAAGTGAAAAAAACAAAAAAAAAAAAGTGGTAGCAGAATTAGACAAAAGAAAACTTTGATAAGATACCAGACCAGAAAAAAAAAAAAAAAGTAGGAAGAAAGATGCTACCATATTGGAGCTTCACCATACAAAGCAATCTCCTACTTCTTGATACTTCAGCCTTGCACGTGGGCAAATTCCTCCGACGTGAGGTTTGACTTCTGCAAGGCGCTGAGGGTGTATCTTTTCAAAAAAGACCTTTCATAATGCTAACTTGAACTGGCGAAACATCAGTTTGTAAATACTTAAGTTATTAAATTATTGATTCCATGCCTGTTTCTACATAGTTTATTCCAGAAATTAACACGAACCACTACAGATATGGAAATCTGAATGTAGAAATAACCATAATAATAATTATGACACCTGCAAGGCCTCGTTGAAAGAGGGCACTCTACAATTCTCCGTCTCAATAATTTAAACCCACCAACTATATAAGGATATAATTTTTCAGTTTGTAACACTGTTACAACATATTATTCAACTTATAATACAATATAGCACAGTGTACCGTGAAAGGACAAAAAAAAAAAAAAAATCTTTTTTTTAAAAAGATTCGGTATCTGCTAGATACCAAATAATAGAATTCTCCTCCAATTCATTAACCGAAACTATGGACGAATTATTCAACGAATAATCTTGAAGATTTTCTTCTTGTATGCGATTACGATCTTCTCGGCAAAGATTTTAAAAACGCACTTCTTGTTTTTTTCAAACTTTCTTCCTTTACGTTTGCGATATTGAAAATCCGATTTCTTTTTATCCATTTTCAAAATCCAGTAACTGAAATATTTATAAATAAACTTAATTATAAATAATATGGACTTTCAACTATTCAGTAATTCACAAATAAATTTTTATACATTTACTTAATGAAGTATTTATCAATTATATATAACTTATCTATCATACATTTATAATCTAATATAAATGTATGATTTATATTAGATTATAAATTTATATGATTTATATTCAACAATATCGTTTTCTATGAACATAATTGACAAATTTCTCAAATGCAGCTGCCTTAACGAATTGTGTAATTTTAACGCATTTAAGTACAGAAAATGAGCGTTCACCGCTAGCATTACAAACAGGCAGTGTCCAAGGCCGCATTTATAGTTTTGGAGACTCGGGGCCCAACATCATTGTGAGGCCTCAAAAATAAGCACTTTTTTTAGTTTATTGAAAATAAAAGTCAACATTTCCATGATAACTGATTTTAATAACACAATACAACATTGTTATACAGTGGTGCCTTGGTTAACAACGGCCTCAGATAACGACGTACTTGGTTAACGACGAGTGGCTGTAAGAAAAAAAATCTCTTGGTTAATGACACAGGCTTTGGTTAATGACTCTCGATTATGTGAACCTCTATCCCAGGGGTTCCCAACCTTTTTGTTTCCTAGAGCACACTCTAAAATACTGATAGGGTGATGGGCACCATCTATTTTTTTCAAACAAATTTTTTGAATTCGTTTGGTAAATGAATACATACAAAGTTTACAAAAAAAAAAATCAACTAAATGCCTTTTATTCCCTAATAGGGAGTAGGCGAGGCCTTTATACCCTATCTAGCTTTTGGAGACTGAGTGGGCAGTTCAATCTCCACCGGTAGCCAATCAGAGAGAGCTGGCCCATGTCTATCACTAATTATAGCAGCCACCGATGAAGAGGCTGGCAAACAAGTGCTGCCATCTCTTGGTACCTAACCCTAACAAGATATGTCACTGTCTGAAATAATGTGGGTACTACGGTCGATTTTCTTGAGTTTACGGGACGCAAAACCCGAATTTCCGGGAGGAAAAACCCGCTTGCCTGTGCCAGAGATCGACTAACTCGGGAACCGGTCGAAGATAGACTTAGAAAAAGTTCCTCCAGTCAGCGACTAGACTAGAACCTAGGTCTAACTTCAAGCAGCCAAGCGCAGAGGATGCAAGCGCCACTTCCACTGAGATACACAGGCTTACAAAGTTTACATTATAATCAAATGTTTTATTACTTAAAAGTTTACATTATATAAAAATTTAAATAAATATATATATGTAAGTTAGCATGATCTTTGGCATTGCATTTCATTGGCCGGTGCTTCATAATTAGGAGAATATGATGATATTCCGGTTCTTAAACTGGAATGAACAACTTCGAATGCGCATCTATTTTACATTGTATGCGTTGAATACTCGTCATGTGTCATTAACGCATGCGTCATATAGCATGTCATGAATTGTTGCGTGATTATTTCAAACTATACAGCACACGGTTGAACAGCGGCGGACACACACAAATTGATCGACGGGTAACATGGTGCCTGCGGGCATAGGGTTGGAAACCCCTGCTCTATTCGATCTAAAAAACCGGAATTTTCCGATCGCACTCAGCCACGCGGCATAGTTGTGAAGCTCAGATATGTTTGACCCATCATAGCCAGCTGTTTATGTTTTCCATTTATTGTTTCTCTTCTTGTAGTGTACTGTGCTTTATTTTAAAATTTGTGGTTATAAATGCGTTTTATGATGAAAATGAGTATTTAAGAATTTATTTTTTGTGTTGGTTCATATAGACAATAAATCGGCGGGTGCGTGTCACTGTTCGTTCGCCATCAAAAAGCAAAATCAAATCGCATCTGTATAATAATCGTTGTATCTATAAGCTGCAAATCAGTGTATATTACGGTAAGTGCTGTATCTAACATCGTCACCTTACAAGCTAATTGCACTATGTCAAAAATTGCAGGTTTCAAATTTAATTAACTTTTATTTCAAAAAGTTTTTTTTTTTTAACTTTTAATTTCAGGTGACGATATGTTCTCTATCCCTTGTCTTAGTGTTGTACAATTTGTAATAATACCGTATTTTGCGTATTTTTTTATAGAGTGAATTTTTTTACCGTGTGACAATGGGTCCCAAAAAGAAAGCTAGTGAGGGAAAAAAAAAAAACAGAAAAATTTTCTCTATTGAACAGAAGAAAGAAATAATAGCAAAACATCATGAAGGTGTGAAAGTTATGCAGCTGACTCGAATATATGAAACCAGTCATTCTACAATATCAACCATTTTGGCTAAGAAAGAAAGAACTTATGGTAGCTAAGGTTGCTAAGGGAACTTCAAGATTGAATGTCAGAGGGCTTCTTTTTGAGCAAATGGAAAATCTATTACTAATTTTGATCAAAGAAAGAGAAATGGCAGGCGATACTACATCTCAAAATGCAATCTGTCAGAAAGCTAAACAGATTTATCAAGATTTGAAAAAGAAGACTTCGCGATCAAGTTCTGAGGTAGATGATAATGATTTCAAAGGTAGCAGAGGTTGGTTTGACAACTTTAAAAAAGAACAGGAATTCATAGTGTGGTCAGACACGAAGAGGCAGTTAGTGCTGACAAAGCAGCAGCAGATAAATTTGACAATAGCTTTACAAGAATTATAGAAGGAGAATACCTACCTCAACAATTCTTCAGTTGTGATGAGACTTGGTTATTTTGGAAGAAAATGCCCAACAGGACTTTTATCACAAAAGAAGAAAAACACTTCCTGGGCCCAAACCAATGAATAATAGGTTAACATTGCTTTTAGCAGCAAATGCAATTGGAGACTGCAAGGTAAAACCAATGTTAATCTACCACTCAGATAATCCCCGAGCATTCAAAAAGTTCAATGTCTCTAAATCCAATCTCAGTGTTTTGTGGAAGTCTAACAGCAAAGCCTGGGTCACAAGAATTGAATTTAGAGACTGGATTCGTGAAGTGTTTGGACCAACTGTCGCAGCCTATCTTGAGCAAAACAATCTGCCTCTAAAAGCCATTTTAACCTTGGATAACACACCTGGCCATCCAATGGGCATACAAGAAGAGCTACCAGAGAAATTAGATTTTATCAAGGCGATTTTTCTTCTTCCCAAGACTACATCTCTGATTCAACCTATGGATCAGCTGATAATTGCAAATTTTAAAAAAACTTTACACAAAGGCACTTTTTACCAGGTGCTTTGAAATGTGTGAGGCTACCAACATAACCTAAGAAAATTTTGGAAGGAAGAATTAAACATTGTCATAGCAATTAGGCTAATTGTAAAGGCTTGGCAAGAAGTAACAATGAAATGTCTCAAAGCAGCATGGAGGAAACTAACTTTGGTAATGAAGAAACTTCAGATGAAGGACACAAATTGGGAAAGGATATTGTGGCAACTGCTCATGATCTTAAATTGGAAGTAGAGGAAGAAGATGTTGAAGAATTATTGGAGATGCATGACCGAGAAATGACTACTGACGAGCTAAAAGAACTTTACAAGCACAAATGTGAAGAAAAAGAAATGGAAATTTCATCTCAAGATGAGGTTGGAGAGAAAGAACAAATTACAACTGCTGAAATCAAAAATGTTTGGGCAAAGTGGGAGGAAGTTCAAAATGTTGCTATGAAATGGAATCCAAACAAATCTGAGGTTCTCAGAACTGCATATCTATTTAATGAAAAGTCCATGCAGTTTTTCAGAAACATTTTAATAAAGAGGCAGAAGCAAACAACCCTAGACATGTTTTTTATAGGTCCATTTAAAAAAAACTCCGAAGTGAGCCCAATTGTCCTTCTGGTGAAGATTGATAATTAAAAACTGTTTTCATGAACAATTCATTTTATTAATGTTAATTTTTTTGTAGCAAATACATATACTATATAATAAATAAATGATATTTACTATATTTTTATGACATTTTAAATGAGTTTTATCTGCATTTTTAATATGTACTATGGTTGTGGGAAGGAGCCGGAACAAATTAATCGATTTTCAATTAAATCATATGGGAATCGCGCCTTGGATAACGACGGTTTTGGTTAATGACAGTAATCCTGGAACGGATTACCATCGTTAACCAAGGCACCACTGTCTTTGCATTTTAAAAAAAGTATAAAAATAAATCGATTCAAAAAAAAAAAAAAAAAAAAATCAGCTAACGCCTTTTTTATTCCCGTATACGGGAGTAGGCGAGGCCATTTAGCCCTATCTAACTTTTGGAGACTGAGTGCACAGTTCAATCTCCACTGGTACCCAATCAGAGATAGATGGCCCAAGGCTATCACTAATTAAGCGGTGCGCAGTGAAGAGAGACGGCTCAAATGTGCCGCCATCTCGTGGTCCCTAACCCTAACACAATATATTTAATGTCTGAAATAATGTGGGTTCTACGGTCGATTTTCTTGAGTTTACAGGACGAAAAACCCGCTTGCCCATGCCAGAGATCAACTAACTCGGGAACCGGTCGAAAAAAGGCTTAGAAAAATTTCCTCTAGTCGCCGACTAGACTCGAAACCAAGTCTTCCTTCGTGCAATCAAGCGCCGTGGTGGGCAAACACCACATCCACTGAGCTACACAGGCTCTATTCAAATTTAAATAAAAAAATCAACAACTAAAAGTTTTTTTTTCTGTCTTTGGTTTTAGCAAATATATGTATAATGTCATCATAATTAATTATCCGTTATATCTGAATCAATGCATAATAACGACAGGTCACTTGTTTTATTTTGGTGCAAGTTGCTTCTTAAATAATTGTATAAGGATAAAGGTTTTTTTTTTTTTTTTAAAGAAGAAAATAATTTAAATGCAATCAAATTAAGCTTGCTAATCAAGGTAAAAATAGGAACTTCATCAACTGTAAAGTTCAGATATTCTCGCTAAAAATAAAAATTTTGAATTTACGGTAATAAATATTGCAGCAAAAATCATAATATTTATGGAATTACAACATGGATCTAAATATAAATATAAAACGTTTCAGTTTGCAGTAACATGCACAGTATGCCTCCCTGGTTGACAGAATGGTTAACGTATCTGCTTTCCAAACACCCAACTTTAGGTGAAAGGTAAATTTTATTGCCTAGTGCAAGACCACCTTACTTACTGGAGGCCTGGGATTCACATAAAAACATATAATATATATATAGGATTAATTCAGTTCCAACTTTATCGCACAATTATTAAGATTTATTCAACTCCAGATTTGATTTTTTTAAGTTGCAGTAATAAGCATAATAACTCCCGCTTTAGTTAAAATGTAGAAGCAATCAATAGTAACGATAACTTGCTATGCTCACTAACATCCACTTTTTTACTCAAATATTTTATTATTATTATTATATAAGGTGCCTCCATGGAATCAAAAGACTCATCGCGGGAGACCCAACATTGACATACTAACCGTTATTCACACAATACCTGTCATACTTCCCCTTAAACTCATTCACAGATGAAGCATTCACAACCACCTCTGGCAACGCATTCCACCCATTTACAACCCTCCAAGCAAAAAATCTAGTCCTAACACCCTTGTTAACCACACTCTTACACAATCTCCAGTGATGACCCCTCATTCTCTCCCTTCCTTCATTGGTCTTAAAAAGGTTATCAGTATCAATCCTATAAAACCCTTTTAATAATTTATATGCCTCTATCATATCTCCTCTTATACGTCTATCAACTAGTTTTTGAAGCCAACAGAACTCCAATCTATCCTCGTAGGAGACATCCCACAGGCCTGCAACAATTTTTGTAACCTGCCTCTGAATCCTCTCCACCATTTCCACATCACCAAGAAATCCAGGTGACCAGATCTATGCACAATAGTCCAAGTGAGGTCTTATTAATGCTTTATAAAGAGGGACAATCACTTCCTTATCCTTGCTTGTCAGTGTGTTCCTCAATAACCATTTAATCTGATGTGAAGTTTTGGCAACCTTTGCAATATGCCCTCGAAACTTAAGTTCTCTGTCCACAATATCTCCCAAGTCCCTAACCTCATCAACCTCCTGCAGTTCATTTCCATTCATATAGTAAACAGCATGTGATCTCATCCTTCTGAAGTGCATCCCCTTACACTTGGCCGCATTAAACTGGCAGTCATTTCGTTTAGCCCAAACCACCAGCCTATTTAAGTCATCTTGTAAGATATCCACATCATCTGAATTAACTATTGCTCTTCCCAGTTTTGCATCATCAGCAAACAAGTGGATGTCTCCTTTCAAACTATTCCCAATATCATTGACGTACAAATTAAATAACAGAGGACCAAGCACTGAGCCCTGAGGCACACCACTAGTCACTTGCCTTCTACTGGACTCTGCTCCACCATAAAATAACTAGAATCTTGATGCATAAAAAATGAACTGAAAAATCAATTTAATTTATAAATAATAATAAACTTGAAAATCAAATGCTCTGTTTATGTGATATAGAAACTGCTCTTATCCATCATGTTGGAGGCTTAATGGATTTTTTACAACACTCACAAAGAATTAAAATAGAATTTAATACTTCCTATATATCATCCTAGTCACTAGGATATCTACGGGGATTACAAAAACAATTAATGTAACATATACGCAAATAACAAACAATACTAAGCCCAACCACGTGGGTGACACTAAAGTCCTATCTAGGTAGAGCGCCCTCTAAGAGCAGTAGTAGGTGGCCTGGAATGTAAGGTGGGAACTCTGGTGATGAGTGTTTCCCAAATCTTCGGAAGCTTAATACAACCGTATTTATTGAGATTTGGTTGGTTTTTGAGAGCTGCTGCTTCTAATAAAAGTCTCTCTTTCTTGAATTTGCTGTGGTGGAGCATGGTGGTTTTCTTCCATGATACCCTGTGGGTGGTGTCCAAAACATGGTCAGCCAAGCCTGAATGGCCATAGTTGTGTTTGAAGATGTAAGACTTGTGTTCCTCTAGACGGATGGATGCTGATCTGCCTGTCTGTCCAAAGTACACCAGCTTACAGGAACAGGGTACTTTGTAAACTCCAGGCAGAGAGAGAGGAGGGAGCTGATCTTTCGTAGAACGGATAAGGGTAGCAAGTTTGCGGTGGGGCTTATATGCTGTGTGTAGGTTGTACTGTTTTAGTATCTTGGCTATTTTTTCAGATGTGCCACGGATGTAGGGTATGGTGATGGCATTTTTAAAATCTTGTTGACGAGAAGGACGGGGAATGGGGGAGGAGTTGATTATTTTTTTGATACTATGATCGCTGTAGCCATTGGAGAGGAAAGTGCTGTGTATGTGGTTAAGCTCAGTAGTGAGGGCGGTTCCACTGGAACAAAGATTGTGGGCTCTCTTGGTAAGAGTTTTAATAATGCCATATTGTTGAGAGGGGTGGTGGTGGGAGAGTTTGTGAATGTATCTGCCTGTGTGTGTGGGTTTTCTGTATACGGTGAAGATAAGTGTATCATTAGGCAGGCGTGTGACTAAGGTGTCTAGGAAGGGTAAACAATTGTTCTTTTCCTTTTCCATAGTGAACTGGATTCTTGGATGTAGACTATTGAGATGACTGAGGAAGGAGTCTAACGTGTCTGGGACATGAGGCCAAATAGAGAACACATCATCTACATATCTTAGCCAGATAGAAGGTTTGAGTGGGGCTGAGTCTATGGTCCGGGCTTGTGTGGAACTCAAACACATAAACTGTGACCAGTTTATGTGTTTGAGTTCGGTTGAAAGGGCAGTTTCACTGGAACAAAGATTGTGGGCTCTATTGGCAAGAGTTTTAATAATGCCATATTGCTGAGAGGGGTGGTGGTGGGAGAGTTTGTGTAAGTATCTGTCTGTATGAGTAGGTTTTCTATATACAGAGACAGAAAGGTTACCATTAGAAAGGCGTATTACTAAGGTATCTAGGAAGGGTAAACTATTGTTGTTTTCCTTTTCCATCGTAAACCGGATTTTTGGATGTAGATTATTGAGGTGACTGAGGAAGGAATCTAATGTATCTATGCCATGAGGCCAAATAGAGAACACATCATCAACATATCTTAGCCAGATAGAAGGTTTTAGAGGGGAAGAGTCTATGGCTCGTTTTTCAAAATTTTCCACGTAAAAATTGGCAAGAGGGAGAAACCCATGGCAGTTCCCTCTGTTTGTAGATTTTTTCTTCCAAGAAAAATAACCATAGTTGGTGGCAAAGGAAAAGAACTCTAAGATATCAGAAGGAAAAACGTTTTTAAGAGTGTTATGGTGTCAATTAGGGGAATATTGGTAAACAATGAGATGATATCAAAGCTGACCAATATGCCTGTATTATTTAAAGTAAGATTTTTAATTAAGTTTTTAAAGTGGGTAGAGCTTTTTACATGAGATGTGGTAAGACCAGTAAGGGGGATCAAAGAGTTAGCTAGCTGCTTCGACAATTTGTAGCAAGGTGCATTGGTGGCATCTACTATAGGTCTTGGGGGAGAATTAGGTTTGTGGATTTTAGAGAAACCGTATATATGGGGGGAGGGGGGGGACCAGAACCGAATGGTTTGAGTTTTTTTTTTGTAATGTCAGGAGGACACTTTTTTAAGTAGGCTTTTTTAATTTTTTAACTTGAGTTTTTGTGGGATCATGTTTAAGTGGTATGTAAGTAGCACGATCACTGAGAATAATATCCATTTTCTGATTATATTCTGAGTCGTTAAGAACAACTGTGACATTACCCTTATCAGCTCTGGTGATGACAATACTGAACCCTGAAAAATCCTGAAAATCTCCACATTCCTTTAAATGCTATGTGGAGGTCCCCTCTCAGTTATAGAGCTTTGATTCCCTTAATCATTCCCTTAAGCAACCCTTAATGGAATGATTAAGGGTTTCTTTTTGCCCATCATTGAGGCAAAAGATATGAACATCATATAAATGCTATGAATTTTTCTCTGACTGTTTATAACATCAGATATATTTGTCTGTAATTTGTTACTCACAAACGGTTGATACTGAAGTACATTTAGCACAATGGAAGGACTAAGAATTTTTGAAATTTTTCAAGATATTCTGAAGTCTTCATAACATTTACTTTATCTACCTTTTTAAAGGTTTCTTATTCCTTTTGATATGCATGTGACCAAATCTGTACACAATAGTCTAGTTGTGGTTTGAGTAGTGCTATCCATTAAAATCACCTCATCCTTATCTTTTTCTTTATCACAATTGTGGCAATGCACTGAGCCTTCATCACCTTTTGCACCATGCCACCTGAACTTTAACAATTTCTTACAACGGACATCTCACCAAACTTTCCTTTCTCCCTTCTGCAGTATTAGCAACCAGTACTGACTTGAATACAGAGATCTTCATTTCTGAATCAAAAGTTTAAAACTTTATTCTTAAAATGATGTTAAACTAGCATCTCCATATTTTTCTACTTTTATCTATTGAAGAGCCAGTGTATCAGCATGGTACCTAATGCAAAGCTAGAAGCATTATTATCTACAAGCAGCTGATATACTAATAAATATAAAGTGGCAAAAAATATCTTGCAACACAAAACTAGATTGAGCTAAAGACTTGATTTGAATCAGCCACAGAACTGACAAATATACCTTACCTGAACGAATCTAATCCAATTTGGGTTAAATGATTTGAGCCTTCCCATCTGATTTCTAATTTGTTAACCTTTCTGTGATTAATGATAAGAAATCTATAGAAGATGACCAATAATGACACTAATTTTGCCCTTCTCAGTACTTAAACTGTATACCAATATGTGGTGCATTGTTTTATCATTAGATGTAATTAAACATTTAATGATAAAACAATTTAATTATCATATTAATTAGATGTAATTAAATTATTTAATATATAATTAGATAATTTAATTATATCTAATTATATTAGATGTAATTAAACATAATTTATCATTATATAAATCAAGTGGATATTAAATCCAGAATTATTTCAAAGCTGAATATAGAAACTATGAAAATTTTGTACAAAATTTGACCAGAGAGCTTATGGGAATATGCTCGCCGGCAATTATGAGTTTCCCTAGAATGGCTCTCTGGTCAAATGGAAAATTTAGTATGAAATTTTCATAATTTCTACATTTGGCCTTTGAAATAATGCTGGATAAAATATCGACTTGATTTATATAATTTTGCATTACTGAAATGAAGTCGTTTGGCTCCTTATTTTAGTAAATAATATAATTTATCATAATCCTAAGTATTGTCTTTCATTAAATCAACATGAACTGTAAATTTTCTGTACATTTTCTTATAGGATGGAAAAGGATTAAATGTAGTTACTGAAGCACAGGTGCGTGCTATAGCTGCTGCTCGTCTAGGTATGCCTTTGACCTCTCAGATGCTACATTCATCCATGCCATTTTATCCAGCATTGCCAGGTAGTATAGTGACATAATTTAAATCTTATCGAATTTTTTTTTTTTCTTTCTTGTATTGTATTTTATATTTTAAGTATACCATTTAAAGCAGAAAAATGCAGTAAGAATGGTCTTGTAGTTTTACAATGATACCCTTTCATTAGCAGTCACTCTATCATAATAATAAGGTTTTATATAGAATCAAGTTCACATGACTGAACAAAGGCTTTGCTCAGCCACATGAACAAGCAGGTTTTTGCTGAAACCACTTACGAAAGTAAGTGGTTTCAGTGCCATAGATCACATACAAGTACTATCAGAATTAGAGGTTTGATTGAATAGATTCCCACTATGTTTCATTCCTTGACTATGAGAAAGCATTTGATTCCATAAGAACATTGGCAGTCTCCCTGAAGGGACTTGTTCCATAGATGACAACTACATTAGAATTATTGCCAATATCTATGCAAATGCAACAGACTTTTTGACGACACAAAGCTGTCAAAATTTGGGAAATAGTATGCTAAGGCAATACTCTATCACCAAAGCCCTTTAACGCAACACTACAGTGTTTTTCCAGCAATGAATTCAGAAGGAAAAGAATCAAAATTAATGGAGACCATCTTAACCATTTTGCTGTAGGAACTAGCCTGCAAAAGTAAAATGGGATTGAATATGAACTTGAAGAATAATTTACAACAAGTTCACAGATAAATCTGATATGTTGAGGATGTAATGCTGGAAAATGTGAATAACTATCTACTTGGGTCAAAAGGCTACAAATAATGGCAATGCAGATGTATGAAACTGGCATGGAATGCATTTCGTAAAAGCCATATGTTTAAGAGCATCCTACCCTTATGTCTAAAGAGAAATGTGTTTAACCAGTGCATCCTCTCAATTCTTACCTATGTATCAGACTCTCTTACCCACAGAGACATCCAAAGCCTGGAGATCACTCAGAAGCATGAAGAGAGGCATGATGGATAAGAGGATTGACAAGAGTGGAAGACATCTGTCAAAAACCCTAAAATGGAAATGGGCAGGGCTGCACTGCTATATCTGATAGATGGACTACAGAAATAATAAACTGGATCCCCAGAGACTAAAAACCTCTAAGTATTTTGACCTAGAGAACAACCATTTAGTTGATAGCGGGATGAAATTAGGAAACATGTTGGAGTAGCATGACAACAAGCAGCCCAGGACAAGGCCAAGTGGAGAAATCTTGGAAAGTCCTTCATCTAGCAGTGGATTTAGAATGGTTGATATAAAGTCAAGTTACTTGAGCATGATAGGCTTCACATAGATTCTCTTAAACTATTTCCATCTATGGAAATAGTTGAAGAGAATCTATAATAACGGTAGATCCCCCCCTC
Source organism: Typopeltis vanoorti (assembly GCF_054136105.1). NCBI lineage: Eukaryota > Metazoa > Arthropoda > Arachnida > Uropygi > Thelyphonidae > Typopeltis > Typopeltis vanoorti. Next base: position 27,764,345 of record NC_143549.1, read on the forward strand.
TATTAAACTTCTGGTGGGCCCACTTCAGTTTATGGACATGCCATGTTGTAGGATTTTGTGCTATTTACATCTTTGAAAGCATAAGGTATGTCATATTTCATTTTATGATTTACAGTTATAAAGTTTGTTGTATTCATCCACCCACAGTAATTGAGTCACTGTTATAATGGAAAAGTTTTTTTTTTTTTAATATTAATATTGCTGAACATTACAGCATTATGCTCTGTATGTCATATGTGATATTTCATGAAAGTTCTCAGTTGAGTGAAAAACAGAGTAGAATTATCTTAATTATAAACGATTGTGTAAATTAAGTGAATATTAAATCCAACATAATTTCAGAGCCAAATACAGAAACTTTGAAAGTTTACCAGAGAGCTTGCAGGAATACATTCGGCATCATATTACGAGTTGCCCTAGCAGAACCTAATAGCAAGCACGCATGCTGAAGCAGCCATATATTCACATGCTATTGGTCCATTTTGATAAGGTTTCACTGGTCTGACAGCTGTTTCAAGCTCATTGGTTTTCGTCAGAGACAGAAACCTAAGAGAGCAAAAACTCTCATTACTAATTAACCAGAAGTATCGGAGAAGTGTATTTTCCATAAGCGAACTCTCGCTCGGTGAGTAAAGTATTTACTCACCGACCTACGATCTACTAAAAATAAAGAGCCAAAAGACTTTAATTCAGCAATGCAAAATTATATAAATTAAGTGGATATTAAATCCAACATAATTTCAGAGCTGAATACAGAAACTATAAAAGTTTAGTATTGAAACTACAATAGTTTCGTATTTGAAAGTTGACCAGAGAGTTTGCGGGAATACGTTTGCCACCATACTAATTTTTAATAAATGATTGTTATTCGTTCAATGTATTTCTTTCCCTTACAAATTAATTCCCATTTTCAGTATTTTTGATTGCTGGAAATGTCCTCTATTGGTAATCTTTCTTTCTTTGAGATTGTTGTATTCAGTATCATTGTTGATTCAATATAGATTTTTTGAAACATATTCAGATCTCCATTCTTCGAGTTGTAGTTGAATATTAAGTATTATTACATCACACCTACAAGGAGTTCAAAGACTCATCGAAAGAGGGCATCCACTCGATATTTCTCCATGTCCACCATTCAATCCACCAACTACAGCAATCTGCAACTACCATCATCATCTACACCAATGACATCTACTGCCCACCACCACCACTAGTATTTTCAGACAATTGCAAACATCCATGCCCATGGTGGGATTGGAACCCACAGCCCTTTTGGCTGGAGAGTGGATACGCTAACTACTCGGCCAACCAGGCCAGCATTAGGGGGGGGGTAAAAGTCACAGGGAAGTCCGTAGAGCATTATGGTGCAGCAAAGATGCTGTTCTTGGCCAAAACTGTTGCTCTGATAATGTCACTGGAGACACTGTTATGATGAAACCAGTTCCATATTGACCAATTTTTTTTGGTCATTGAGTGCATCTTGTATTCCTAAATAAAACTGTTGCCTTAAATACCTTAGTGTAATACTAGATTGAGAGCTTGGCTAACATGAACATATTCCCTGATTTACATCTTTCAACTTCTTAGTTGAATGTTTGCTCTTTAACATAGGAAACAAGTAAAGTCTAATTTTCTGATCATTCCATTTCTCTAAATGCTGTCTTGTAACATTTCAGTGGTCTCTGAATGTTATGTCACTCTAAAGTAAATAAGATCACTAAACTTTTTTGTTGTTGCTAATGATTCTTTGAAGAGAATTAAGAAAAATAATTGATTCTCAGCACACTTATATGTGAAGTACCATCCTAAGTTCCTAACAGACTGCAAGGGGAGGATATAACAAAATTTCATATACACTGTTTCATATAATTTGTGGCATTTCTACAGAACTGACTATTGTCTCCTTCAGCAAGACATTGCACTGTCAAAAGGATGCTGCTGCTGTAACTGCATGGTTTGTGGACATGAACATCACCACACTTGACTGGCCTCCACAGAGCCTTGATCTCAACCTTAGTGAACATCTGTTTGATGAACCGGAACAATGAGTGAGGTCAAGGGATATCTGCCCCACAACAGTCCTCGACCTAATTACATGCCAACAGATGATGATCCGAAATTCTCATTGATCACTATCGTATGCTTATGGAAAGTATGCCCAGTTTGTGTGTCATCAGTAGTTAAGATCTTGGAGAAATTAGTTAGGGACCATATACAACATTGGGCAGATGAGAGTAATGTTATTTGTGGGAGTCAACATGGATTTTTGAGGCGGGTGCTCTTGTTTTAGTAATATGCTAGCCTTTTATAATAAAGTTATAAGAGCAGTAGATGAGGGAAAGGCATATAAATGCAATTTTCTTAGACTTAGCGAAGGCATGTGACAGGGTGCCACATGATAAGCTGATATTTAAGTTGCAGCACATGGGTTTGGATGTCGGGTTGGTCAACTGGATTTTGCTTCAGGATTGGCTGTCCGATTAGGTATCAGAGTTGTGTATGGTGGGGCAGTTTCAAGTAGGTAGAAGGTTACAAGTGGGGCCCCACAGGGGTCAGTACTGGGACCTATATTGTTTAACCTTTATATCAATGACATTGTCAATGGATTGCAGGGGAATATTCAATTGTTTTGGATGATGTGAAGCAGGGAACGGTTATTAGTAATAGTGCAGATGTAGTAGTCTTGCAAGAGGATTTGAATAAGCTTGACAGATGAGCAAATGAATGGGGGGGGGTTACAGTTTAATGCAGCAAAATGTAAGGTCTTTAGGTTTGGGACACATCAATGCGACGCTGCATACTCTGTTGGAGAAGCTATACTGGAGGAAGTAGGGGTGGGGAGACAAGAGATCTGGGGTTGATGATTGATAGAAACCTGAAATTCAAGGGACATATTGCAAAGGTGGTGAAGGTAACACAGAGGATTGCTACAATAATGAGAAGGATACTGAGAGGTGGGGAGTTCTTTCGCTTGATTGAACAGCAGGAAGGAGTGATAAGGGGCCATCCCTGGAAGTTACGAAAGGAAACTGTGAGCAAGAGGGTGAGGAGCGGTTTCTTTGTATGGAGAGTGGTTGAACCTTGGAATGCATTGCCTGATAGAGTGGTGAGAGCAAGAATGGTCAATGAGTTTATGGAATGGTATGGTAGACTTGTTTCCTAGGAAGGACCTTCTGCGATGAGTCTTTTGACTCCTTGGAGGCCTAAATAATAATAATAATAATATTGTATTCTGCAAGTGCCTGTATCCTTATGTGTTTTGATGCATTCCATTTCTTGTGACAGCTCCATTCCATCCTTAAATGTACTCCATGTATCTATACTCAGACCTCTCACTATGCATTCTTGCTATCATCTCATTCATTGTCACTGTGATTCTCCCTTCTGCATTATCATACTGAGCTAAAACACTCACTATCTTTCCTCTGACATCTCTGACATCAGCCATAAATCTCTTGTTATAAAATTCATGCTTTCTCTCTCTCTCCTTCTCTCTTGGCTCATTTGTGTAATCATTCAGTTGTCTCTTCCATATTTTAACCTTCATTTCTGTTGTCAAACTATTGTTTGACAACAGAAATGAAGTCAAGGACTCCTCCAGACAAGGACTTTACTCTACATGCTCATCTTACAGCATCATTCATTCATCTCTGACTGGCTTCCTTTATTCTTAGTGCTTCAACATGCACACACGTTGTTTTTTTCTTCCACTTTCACTCCTTTCTCTCATCTCTCTGTTCCTTGCTCATACACTTTCTCCAGTTTCCTCTTTCTGTTATCTTTTGGCTTCTCTTACACTACTCTCATTCTTCTCACAGTAGTTAATCTCCATTTTCTCTTCTCAAACTGTCTTCATACTTCCATTTGCTTTCTCAGCACTGTTTCTCTCTACACATCCTGCTTTCATCTAATATTCACTTGTGCACTCACAGCCATCTTTTCAAAACATCTCTTGCTGTCATGCTCTCCAGTGTCAGATCCATAGATAGCTCTTTCATGTTCTCATCGCTCTCTAATACACTGTTCGTATCTACAATTTGGCACTCGGACTAAAGCCTGAGACAGTAACAATTAAGTTCTCCATCCCTCACTGCCAAATGTGTTTGTGTTTATAATTTAATGCACACCATACACCTTTCCATTCCTCAACTTCCATGTTTTTAATTTATGGGATATGTACATGCCACATTCATTGTATGCTATGAAATCCTCCATATTGTTAGGAATAATGCAGCCTTTAAATCATGGTGGGCTGGACAACAATGTGTTAGCTTTGGGGGTTGCTGCGATGCATACAAGAACTGTTTGTACAAGACAGTACAGTCATACAAACAACCACACAATTCATACAAAAAAAGGGGGAAGGAAGTATTAAAGAGTAATCCTTCCATCTTATACATAAAAAGTAAAATTAACTTTTTTGCATTATGATGGTCAGAGGAATGTGTTCCTAATGTGGGTGATTAATGTAGTTGTGCATTTATCACTCAAGGTATGATGCACATTGCAGTCTGCAGGTAGTTTTGGTCCTTTCAAGCTTAGAAATAATACCAAAAATACTAATGGAGGTGCATATGTGACAGCGTAAGCTATGGAGTATATACTTTAAAATAAATTTCTCATGCACAACATAGAAAATATTAATTTTTTTAGTTTTGTGATAAAAATGAATTGTTATCCATTTAAAATTTTAGTTTGTTGAAAAAATCACTGTATATTATAAATTACACTTTACAATTTAAAAAATTATTCTTAGTTATTGATGGAGAATTTACCCCGCCAACAAGTCCTTGTTATATTCATCATCAAATGAAGATCTTAGAACAGGGTCCTGGCTCTGTTGTAGGAATAACTGGAATAATTCCTGCTATGTATCCACCTGGAGGTGTTATTACAGATGCCCAAGTTGCTCAGGCTCGATTACACAGGTGAGAATTTTTTTTTCTTCGTTGGCTGTTAAATAAACAGAACATCTCAAGTATTTTAACATATGTTGCAGGGAAAAAAATGTAATTGTTTTACAACTGCGCACTAGATTAGAAATTTTTACTGTTATTTTGTTCTATATTTAATATTACTGAAGTTATAAGAGATATGCACCTTGACAGTTATTTTATTTTAAATTTTATTCACAAAATAGATGACTACAGATAGATAAACACTATTGCTCTTTTTTTATTAATGGAATAAATGCCAAGTGTGCTTGCCTCCTTTAATGGAATAAATTAATTTAATAATTAAATAAATTATGAAATTTGTTATAAATTTGTATATTTATTAAATTAATCCATGAGTAAGTTAAATAATTTAATAAATGTTCAACTTATTTATAAATTCATGAAGGTGGGGGAAAGTTTTTTTTTTTTGAACTTTAAACCAAATAGAACAGTTGTAAATTTGGTCTTCTAATAGCTGAACACAAAGAATGCATTACTTGGTGTGGTGCACCAGTTGAAACAACCTTTCTGCCAAGTGAAATATTTGTAATAATAGACCAGTATTGATTAAATTGTTGAACCCTTATTCTGAAGTGATTGAATTTAAAAAAAAAAAAAAAGTTTTTTATTTTATTTTTTTGTCGCTGTGAAAATGGAGTATTTTATTTTTATAGGGGTCATTGGAGCCTTCTTCCCTCCACTGTCCTCCTCCAAATATAACAAATTATATCTTAAGTGTTTAAATAAATTCATTGGACAGATTTAAAGAGGATGATCTTAAGGGGGAATACTAATTATGGAAATATAGATTGGAAAGAAGCAACAGCATATTGAAGTAAAGAAGTTCTGTTTTGAACTTTATGTGAGAACTAATTGTTTATATTGTTTGGTGGTCGCTGTGATGTAATGTAATAATTTTTGTTGTTAAACCAGTCCTAGATTCAGAATTTCATAGTGATCCAACTCAGAGATCAAAAGATCTCTTGAGATCAACAGATTCTTTTATTCTCTGATGGTTCTTTTGACTCCATGGAACTCCATTGATTCTACCTTTTAGGCAGCATTGTGAGGGAAGTAGTGCAGGGTTTTATAGTATTAGTTGGGGGATAACCTCAATCAGTTGTTCAGATATTAACAGTTCCACCCATTTGGTGAGAGTGATCATGAGGTTCTCAAATGGCCAACAAGAGGAAGGTTTCAGTTAATAAGCAATGTTATTTGGAACACCTAAGGTGGGAGATTAGACACTGGTTTGGATGTAATGGCAGAGATCTCAGCTGAAGACATTGGCAATTTCTTTAGTCTGATAGTTCACTATTATGTGATTCTCATGTAGTTATTAACAGAAGAAAATAATAGAAAACGGGGCGGCTTGTGCATAGGCACTGCGGAACTGCAGCATCCCCAATTTTTCTCGATGTATAAATATATTTATTAATTTATTTATATTTGCTTGTAATATTTAATTTTATCATCAACAATACTATACAATTCTCTTATTTTGTATAAAAAAATAATAAAAATTCATCTTGTAGCACTTAGGAGGGTGAAGGACACTAGCAACACTGTGTTTACAGTGTCATATTGCTATGGTGCAAGCATATGCTCGTCATAGTGAGATCATAATCATGCTAATTTTCAATGTGGGATCTACTCTATTCATATAATTAACATTGTTCATTTAGATGATCTTATTATTCTTACCCAAACTCCTCATGTTAGTATCCCATTAAAATTTTTACCGTAATTTTGATATTTTATCTAACACGTATACACTGTACTTACGGTGTGGTATGTATATTTTGAAAGTTGCGGCACCCCTACGATTTCAAGCCACAAGCCACTACTGAATAGGAGTACCCTCACCTGAAATCATAAGTTTGCTTTCACAGCATTTCAGATTAAATTATAAATTATGCTAATTTTGAACATGGGATCTACTCTATTCCTATAGTTAACATTGATCATTTAGATGACCTTATTATTCTTACCCAAACTCCTCACGTTAGTATCCCATTAAAAAATAAAAATATATATATATTATATATTTTTATTATATTATATTATATGCACCTTTTCAAAGGTCTACTGCTCTCCATGATTACCCTCCCTCAAGTGGTATACAAGATTCTATGATAATACTTCATGATTATATTATTACTCAAGTCCTGTCAACAGTTTTCCTTAAGGATGAGTATTTGTCATTTCTTATTTCCTTGTGATTAGTCTGTCAGTGGACTCCAATATTGTCAGATGATATATTTGTCTTCTAGGATACTTCTAACTACATCAATCCATCAAAATCATGGTCTTTCTTGTCATTATGGTATCAAACACCTGCTTTGGTAACTTTTCCTCCATTCTGTTGAAGTGGCTATATCATCTTACATTAGTTCTGCTCTAATCACACATTCTCGAATGCTAACAATACCAAGCTCCTTCCTGATGTTTCATGATTCTACCATTTATTATACTATCTGTTCGCTAATTTTTCTCAGATGTTGGAAATTTTTGCCACCTGGTTAGACTGTAATAAATTTAGTTTAATCCTTGATCCAAGTGTAAGCAAACAAAGTTTGCACCTGAAGTATCTTCAGGACTGAGGCAACTCATGGTAAAGGTGGACCAAGCTCTCATCACTCCTTGTCTTGGTATATCCCATAATGCAAAGCACATCTCCTTGCAGACATGTATAATGCTATGCATTAAGGGAAAGGCCACTACCCAGACCAGTTTCGACCTTTATTGAGGTCTCGTAAGTGGGAGCCAGACCAAGAGGTGATGATATTAAGGCAGAAGTCCCTTAATGCATAGCATTATACATGTCTGCAAGGAGATGTGCTTTGCATTATGGGATATACTAAGACAAGGAGTGATGAGAGCTCGGTCCACCTTTACCATGAGTTGCCTCAGTCCTGAAGATACTTCAGGTGCAAACTTTGTTTGCTTACACTTGGATAAAGGATTCAACTAAATTTATTATAGTCTAACCAAGTGGAAAAAGCTTGCAACATCTTTCTCTAAATCCAAAGTAATTGAATAATAAGGTGAGGCACCTTTTGGCAACTCGTATAGGTAAATATGACTTCTCCATTGCCTCTACCTTAGTATCACCACCTCTGGGTCTGGCTCCTATTGACGAGACCTTAATAAAGGTTGAAACCGGTCCGGGTAGTGGCCCTTCCCTTCATGCATAGCATCATACATGTCCGCAAGGAGATGTGTTGTGCATTATGGGACATACTAAGACGAGGGGTAATGAGAGCTTGGTCCACCTTTACCATGAGTTGCCTCAGTCCTGAAGATACTTCACGCGCTAACTTTGTTTGCTTACACTTGGATGAAGGATTAAACTAAATTTATTATAATTTTTCTCAGAACTAGTCTGTCTCAAGTCTTATTATTTTTTATTTATTTATTTATTATTTTTTTTTTAAATAACTCAGTTCTCAGATCTATAAGTTTTTAAACACTATCTTGTATACTGCTTGTTTCAGTGTTTTGACTAATTTCTCTTATTTCATATAAATTTATTCAACTGGCTTTCATACCAGTTCTGCTTATTTTGTCTCTTTCCATATTTAATTTGCCATCTTCATTAAAATTTTACCTAAATTGCTGTTGCTTGTTCTGCAAGTTCTTAGCATGCACTCGATGTTTTTCATATTCATGTCTAATTTTACAGATTTTTCATGCCAAAATTGTTACAGTAGTTTTTCATTATCATCATCAACAACCATGGGTCCAATGCCCATAGGTGTCTGATGCCATCTTGATATGATTCTTCCATTGCATTCTATTTTGTGCAAGATGACTCAGTTTGTGTATAGAGTTTCCACACCATTTGACAATGTCATCTCCCCATTCTCTATTTGGTCTTCCTTTTTTGTTCTTTCCTTCAATCATCCCAAACAGCAGCATTTTTATTGTCTTCTCATCGTTCATTCTACATATATAGCCAAAGAGACATAGTTTCCTTTTGATTATTTTCTGGATCAGGTTTTCTTTTGGTTGTATTTGTCTGGAGATTTCCTCATTGTTCACTTTCTGGATCCAACTTATTCTCAAGATCTTTCTATAGCACTTCCTCTCAAATGCTAATATCCTCCTTATACCATAATCCTATCATCTGTCAGATTTGCATTTATTGATAACTCATAGTAACAGAATATAACATTTTCAACATACCCATACCTCTTCTCATATCTTGTTCAGTCCCTCCACATTTCACCACATACACATGCAATTACAAGAATGAAAAAAATTTTCACACTAACTGGTATCAAGTGCAAAGGCTGTAATATTTTTAGTAAGGAGGGGGGAGGAGTGTGCTGTTAATATCAGATTACATGAACCCAGTTGGAGTTTAGACCTATGACTGCAGGACTAGTAACAATTTTTCATGTGGCAGAAAGTTTCAAGCCATCTGATGTGATGTTGTCTAACAAGATCAAATACATAGTGTGGAGTGTTGTTACAGATCTGGTAGATTGGTTGCTAGTGATAAAGAAATGCATCACCAAATGGAGACAATATTTGAGAAAAGAGTAATCATAATGGGAGACTTTAATTATCCAATATTGATTGAGTAGTAGTACAATCTCATGAGAAGAATGAAACTGAATTTATTGAGCTCTTGCCAGACAACTTCCTCAAGCAACATGTGACTTCAGGAACTTGAGGTCAGACCGTTAGATTTGATTATAGTCTCACAGGGTGCTTCAGTTAAAGACCTAACTATTCTGCCTCCGGTTGGTGACCGTGATCATGCAGTACTCACTTCAAGTGAGTACTGCATGATCATGAAGTGAGTACTGCATGATCATTACTTAGTCACTTTGAAGTGACTAAGTAATGTTCCATTCAGAAAAGGTTACATGCTGAACTACAAAGCAGGAAATTATGACCAACTGAGAAGTATCCAGAGTTCGGCGGAATATTATTGGTTGCTTGATAGTCATACTCATTGTGGGAAATGCACACTATCGGTCACAAAGCTCATCTAACCATGCCTTAAACTGATTCAATGTGTTTATATTCAGAACACTCAGGCAATGCATTCCACTCACCATCTGCTCTCCATGCAAAGAACCTTCTCCTCACTCTTGTATATTTAATTTCTTTGGAACCAAACACTAAATTCCAGTCTAGCAAATCTAATTTAAATTTGATCCTTGAAACTTGTAAAACCTGGACACACTTTGAATCTCGCCTAACTGCATACCTATCCAAGTTTTTGAAGTAATCATTTTTTTTTTTTAATGGTAGATTTAACCCTGTACCTGAATTATGCAGTACTAATGTTTTGTTTCTTTGAACGCTGGTGTTCTCTGTACTCAGCCATCTTTTCTTCTCTCCATGATGAATGATGATACCTTTATAATAAGAATGAATTCAGGAGTTAATAAATTCTATAATTTTTTACACATGCTAACCATTATTTTTATTTTTTTATTTTTTTTTCATTTCATTTTGACTTCAACCCATGGAAGATTATAAACCTATTGTATATTAGTGCTGTCTGTGGGTAAAGGATTTTGTATTTTTATTAATTTTATACATTTTTTTTTTTTCATCTGGAAAAGTCTGTTCTCAAGACTAAGCTTAGAACCTTTTAAGCCATTTCAGAACTCCAGTAAAGACACTAGGTTTTGCACACTAGGTGATGAAAATATAAAGACAATTGCACCATCCATGGCCCAGTGCAGGATTCAGTGATGTTGGTTTGAGAATGGATATGTTAACCACTTCACCAACTTATCTGACAATTTTAACTCGTAATGCAATTATCAAATTATTGCTGTATGAAAATGAGTTATTGAAATTTGCTGCCAGTTACAAAGATCTTTATGGTCATTAGACATGACTCACTGGCATAGTTTCGATTACAGATAACAAAGTGGGCGGCTAAAAACCTGAGCTGATGATTTCCATAAACAGAAAGATGAGCAGTTAATCATAGAAAATTGGTGAACGAGAGATCACTAACACTGAAACTGAATATTGGATTAGCAGAAGTTAGCTGAATTTTTACAGAATTCGGCTACAATAAAATGTTTGCATGTTGATGTATTTCTTTCAGCTGTAATGTTGATTACAACTTAAATACAGGCTAGGTATTGCTCTGTATAGTATAATGTTCCATTTATCCCATATAACTGTACCTAGTCTAGCCATAAATACTATTACAACTTGAACAGTGCATAAATCTTTAATCTATCAGTAAATCATTTACAACTATTAACACATACAAACTCCATTTATAATGTGCATATAGCAGCACTCAATGTTTGAAATGTTCCCTCTTTTGCCTTCACGCATGCCCAGTTTGAGGGCCACATGCCGATGGTACATGCATAACATCCAACAAAAATGCTGCCACTGCTTTCTTGCTCTGAATCGACCTTGAGGCTGGTGATTCTCGTAGACAAGCTTATACGTTGGTTATGCATTACTAAATCACTTAAGGAATTGATAACGTAGATAAGAATATAAATTAAATTACACTTTAATAAATATTTCCGATATTTCGGCAACATCACGTTGCCATCTTCAAAAGGAACTTACAAAAAAGGCACATGCACATAGGTACTACAACACAGTAACTGAGAATGAAGTGATGAAGCTATTGTTCTCCTAAAAGTCCTGATGGTGCCCCTAGTGGGCTAAGTAGGTGTTCTTGGCCACTGGGCTGAAGGTCTGCTGATGTAAGTCTCCCAAATTTGGGGCAGTCTCATACAACCAAATTTGTTCAGGTTTGGAGAGTTTCTTAGGGCTGAGGCTGATTCCAAGAATAGTCATTCTAATTTGTATTTGCTATGGTGTATTACTGTAGCTTTCTTTCACCGTATTCTGTGGCATGTATCCAGAGCATGGTTTGCAAGACCAGAGTGGCTGTACTTGTGAAACTGGATGTAATCCTTGTGTTCCGAAATTCTGATATTCGCTATCCTGCCTGTTTGGCCAAAGTAAGACAGTTTACAGCAGCAAGGGACCTGGTATACACCAGGTAGGTCTAGAGGAAGTGGTTGGTCTTTAGTGGAGCGGATAAAGTATGTCAAGTCATGTTTTTTTAAAATTTTGGTAATTTTTTTCCAAGGTGCCTCGGATGTAGGGAATGGTGATGGATTTAGAGTAATCCTTGTTGTGAATGGGGGGGAAGGGGGGGGGGTTGTTGGTTTCAATATTTTTTGGATTTTTTTTGGGGGGGGTAGCCATTGGCTGAGAAAGTGTTGAGGATGTCATTTAGTTCAGTGTTTAGGGTCTTGTCGTTAGAGCAGATTAGTTTAGCCCTGTTGTGTAGGGTTTTCACCACTCCATATTGTTGTGAGGGGGGGGGGGATTGTTGGTGAATGTACCTGCCTGTATGGGTGGGTTTTCTATAAACTGAGAAAACCAAGGTTCCATCAGGCTGGCAGGTGACTAGTGTGTCTAGGAAAGGGAGGCAGTTGTTTTCCTCTTTTTCCAGAGTGAACTTGATTCTGGGGGTGTTAAGTGTGTTAAGGAGAGGAGTGTATCAGAGCCATGTAGCCAAATAGTGAACACATCATCAACGTAGCAAAGCCATATGGTTGGTTTTTGTGGGGCAGAGGCTAAGGCTTTTTCTTCAAAGGTAGGTCTCTATAAAGAAATTGGCCAAGGGTGTGGAGAGTGGTGAACCCATGGCTGTCCCCTCTATTTATTTGTGGAATTTTCCCTACCAAATGAAATAGCCTGAGTTCATTGTGAACTGAAATAGGGCTGAGATATTGAGAGCTTGAGGCTGGTGATGCTGGGGTATCATTTCTTGCAGGCTGCTCTCTCAAGCTCTGACCATAATTTGAAGTCCAACAGATTCAAATTGGGACTACCAGAGCCAATCAGATGGTGTATGTGGTCAGGCACATTTGCTTCCAACAACTGTTGTGTAATCCTTGTCTTGTGTGCATGGGCTGAGTTCTGTTGGAAGGTCCCCTGCCTTCTGTGCTGTTCAGGGGGCCATACCATAGGTTTCAGCAGTGTCTTGATATCTTGATACACCCCCCCCTCCCGACCACCAAACTATCACTGATGTGGGATGATGACCTCTGAATTCTGGGTGCTATAGCAGGAGCTGGTGAACTTGCAGGTCATATATATACATAATCATTTTGGCAGTTAGATGGTGAAAACCAATGGTGAAAAATCTCATCTGTGAAGAGGATATCTGCCTGTTTATGCACTGCTGGAAAAGTGCCCTTTGATTTTATCACCTTCTGATGCATAAGTTGTGGTATTAGGAAGTGTTGAGCTGAACAATGATAGGCTCTCACCCTCATAAGTTAGTACATGTGACACTGTTCTCTGTGAAACATTCATCTCTTGTGACATCACTTTCTGCATTCTCACAGGATTATGGCAGAGGCATGCATGCTTTCAAAGCGCTCACAATCTGTTGCATCCTAACACAGCATGTTGCACACCTTTCTTTGGTGGCCAGATACATCTTCTTGATCATTATAGCGGTTAATAGTCTGATACACAAACATCCTGCTGATCTTGAGTGTTTTTAGCATGTTGAAAATAACAGGGGTAATAGCATTCAGCTGTAATAGCATTCTAACCTTGTGGAATGCTATTACAGCTACATGTGTCATAATATCCCTAATGCATGTTAACCCATACAGCTAGACCTCTCTCTCTCCTGATAGACATGCAAATGTTTGACTGCACACAGTGCCACTAAAAGAACCAGGCTTGTGCAATTCTGTGGGATGGGCCATGTGGAAGTTGTAACAGTATTAATGGCAAGACTGTGTACAGAATACTAAGTTTGAGTATGAAAAAAAAAATTGGCTGTACAGACTAAAGGCAGCCCAAAAGAATTTTATCATTATGCTGCAAGAAAGATTGAATGTAGAATAATAACTTTACTGAATGAAAATTGTACCCGTAGTATTGGACGCAGATGACGTTGCTCAAATAATGAGTGCTCCCTTCAGCAAGATTTATTGACCTGTACAGTGTTGATAAATCCAATGTAGTGACATAAGATGAAAAGATTAGAGGTGCATGAGAAGGGCTTGGAGCTGTTGCATAATCTGGAAAAAAATTCCACAATGGAGACAAATGGGACATTAGCATGTTTGCTAAGGGGATGTTTAGGCACTTGACATGTCCATATAATTTGATCCTTAGTTCAGGAATGGAAAGAATGTATAATAATCCTATTGCACAAGGATGGTGTAAAAACTGAGGTAACTTTGCACCAGTCTTATTTACACCAGTTACACTTTAATGTAACTGGTGTAAATATTTACCTTTTGAGTATTTCTGGAGTAATTCTAAAGATTTTAGAGAAGTTAAGTAAGAACTTGCATATAGAAATGGGTGGACAAACAAAATTTTTTTTGTAAGGAACAACATGAGTTTACTAAAGAGAAGTCGCATCTGAGCAGTTTACCCATATTTTGTTACAGCTGAGTTGGATAAAGGGAATAGATACACTGTGATACCATTTGAGTTTTGCTAAGGCATTTGATAGGATACCACATGAAAGGCTGTTGTATATTCTTAATATGGAATTGGAATATATAAACTATTGACTTGGTTAAGTAGATGACTGACACAGGTATAAAAGTTATGTGGAGGATGTGAATCTGGGAGAGCCTCCATGGCTCATTTGGTATAAACAAGTAGTCTAGTTGGAAAGACTGGAGTTCAAATACAGTCTACAATGTGAGAATCTTATCAGTTCTTTGCAATTAAATGATGAGTTAGCCATTTTCATACTGATGTAGAGAGTTTTTTCTACCAGAAACTGATTTTTCATCCTTCAAGACAGGCTGACTAGCTCCATTAGCACACAGTTCTATCGATATAAAATACTTACCTCTAAAGGGATACAGAAGAGGAATGATAAGCAGGCTTCATTAAATTGCCTAAGTCCCCTAATCAAGGACTCAACCCACTTTTGGATGGATTTATTTTGTATCCAAGACAAGTGGTACAGTAATAAGTGATAGAACATTATATACGACAAATTATATGAATTAGGAATACATTACAAATGAGAAACAGCTTAAATTTGGTAGGTGAATTACATAGGGACTAATAAGTAAAATATGAAGAAAAAAGAAACTGTACATGAGTTATATGCAGTAATGGTCAGATGTTCCTCCAGTATCTTGCACAATCAACTGCTCTTTCTGTGCAGGATATAAGGTCCTCTTTTGTGTAAGGGTGATTGAAGAAGGGGACAAGAAGGGTGTTCCATGGACTGGGTTGTCCCACACTCACAATCATATTTTCGATGGATGGATGAGTTGAATCCTTGAACCATTGTTATTTAATCTACACATTAATCATATATATTAATGCAATCACAGTAATGCTACTGATGTACAGCATTTACAAGGTGATTTGAATAGCCTGGAAGTATGGGTAAATGAGAATGGCTTTCAATTCAATGTTAGTAATGTTTGCAAGGGTAAACATATGCATATGTTTACCCTTGCAAACATCACTTATATATATTATATTCTTCTAAACTTTAATTTTTTTTGCCTCTCAAGGCTTGTGTAGTTCTTAATACAGTGGGTCTTAGTTATAAGTGAGTGTAAAGGGTCATGAAAAGACTGAGTTTATTATCACCCACCATGTGATAAGACATGATATATGGGTTCTTGATATGTAATACCTCTATTTACAATATAGTATCCCTTGATTAACATGATTAATAAATCCAGTGTTATCGCGTTAATCAAATATAATAATCAATGGTAAAAATTACAATTCGTCCATGATCGATTACTGTATTAATTCGTTTTATATGGTACTCTTTTAGGAAAGATAAACAATGAAAAAAAGTAAATGTTTAATAAATGTTTGTACCTACATTAGTTACTGTAATTTTTATCAATAAAAGTTATCAAGAGTCGTTTGAACAGTTTTAGTTTTTTCCTATCAGCATAAGTTCTACGATAATTGAGGAGTTAGTTGGAAAAGAGTTCAATACAGCTTGGGGGATTTTCAAAAACTATCTAATAGATGCATTATCTAAATGTATTTCAGGTGAGAAGGTTAAATAAGGTAGGTGTGAGATGGACGAATAAAGAGATTAAGCATGCGATACAGAGAAAAAGGCATTGTGGAGGCAGCATACGGGAAGTAGAAATAACCAATTTCATGAGGTCTACAAAGACCAGGCAAGGAGGGTGACTTGGTTCGTGAGAGTAGCTAAAGAGACCTATGAACAGCAGTTAGCTAATGAAGCGAAAAAGAATCCTAGGGAGTTCTTTTGATATGTAGCCAGCAAAAGAAAGAATGATTATGGAAGGATGACATTGATTGGAGAAAATGGTATAAAGACAGCTGTTGCAGAATGTGTGGTGGAGATACTTAATGAGCAATTCATAAAGGTCTTTCAATCTTGTGAATGTGACTTCATGGAGAGATTGAGAGCAGTTGATGATGGGGAGGAGAGACTGACTGTAAGTGAGCAAGAGGTGTTTGGGAGTTGAGTAAACTAGATGTAAATAAGGCTGTGGGACTTGATAATATATCACCACGTATTCTGAAGGAATGTGCCAGGGAGTTGACACCTGCGTTGACATATTTTTTTAATATGAGCCTTGCACTCAGTCAAGTCTCTAAGGAGTGGAAGGAGGGCAAGATTGTGCCACTTCATAAAGGAGGCGATCGAACTCAAGCATGAAACTATAGGCCTATCTGTGTGTCAGGTGTTGTGGTTAAGTTGTTGGAGAAGCTTGTGAGAACTAGGATCCAGAGTTGGATTGACAACAATGGTATCATCTTTGATGGACAGCCTGGATTTGCTAAAGGGAGGTCATGTTTTAGTAATCTACTTACTTATTACAATAAAGTGACTGCTTCCTTGGACAGAGGAAAAGGATACACAGTGATATACTTCGATTTCCCAAAAGCTTTTGATAGAGTACCTCATGATAAGTTGACAGTCAAACTATAGCAGATGGGGTTGGATATTAGATTATTGGATTGGAGACTGACTATCTGATAGGTATCAACAAGTTGTGTATGGGGGTGCGATATCCAGGAAAAGGAAAGTCACTAGTGGAGTGCCTCAGGGGTCTGTTTTAGGGCCATTACTATTTAACTTGTATATTAATGATATTGGCAAAGATTTGGATGGAGATATTCAGTTGTTTGCAGATGATGCAAAGTTGGGACGAACCATAAAGAGTAGTGAAGATTTTGTGGCCTTGCAAGAAGACTTGAATAAATTGAGTAATTGGGCAAGCAAATGGGGATGTGAGTTCAATGTTGCAAAATGTAAGGTTTTAAAATTTGGAAAACAAAGATGGGATGCAGAATTTATGCTTGGTGAGAATATATTGTTGGAGGTAAAGGAAATAAGAGATCTGGGGGTGATAGTGGATAAGGATCTAAAATTTAGGGGACACATAGCCAAAATTGTGAAGACAACACAAAGGCTTCTGGGAATGATGCGGAGGACACTGACGTGTAGAAGTAGGGAGATTCTTGTTCCATTGTATAAGGCTTTGATTAAGCCACACATGGACCATTGTGCCCAGATTTGGTCACGGGTTTTCAGAAGGATGAAGAGATGTTGGAAAGGGTCCAAAGGCGACTGACTAAGGTAGTTTCTGACCTCTGGAATGTCTAGTATGAGGAAAGATTGAGAAGATGTAATTTGCAGAGGCTGGTGGACAGGAGGAAGAGGGGAGATATGATAGAGACCTACAAGTTGGTAAGGGCTTGTTATAGGCTCAATGGTGGAGAAGTTCTACAGAGAAAAGTGGGAGATCAGGGGAGAACCAGAGGTCATCCCTGGAAACTGTATAAAGAAGGTGTGAGTAGGGGAGTGAGAGGCATGTTTTTTTCATGAAGAGTTGTAAATGATTGGAATGCCTTGCCTGAGAGTGTGGTGTCTGCAAGGAGTTTGAGTGTGTTTAAGACATGGTACGATGAGATGTGTGTGTGTGATAAAAGGACCTCCTAGATGAGTCTTTGACTCCATGAGGTCTTGGGATAATAATAATAAGCAAAATGACTCTCCAGACCTCGGCAAACAAGCATTCTTCGATTAATATCTGGATCCATATCCATTACTTCTGTTTAAGCGATTCTAAACTGAAATATTGCATTCAGTTTTTTAATTGTTATCTCCTTTGGAACCTCTTCATATTCCATTTGTTCATTTTCTTTATATGCGTGTTGTTCAATTTCAAGATGATCATTGTAACTGAAATCTTTTGAATTTGAATCCAATAATTATTTAGCATCTTCTGAATCAACACTATCAAAACCAATGTCTTTACCAATTGCAAATTTCTTCAACCATGTTGTTCACAGGATTTTGAAAACCATCTTAGTCATTAGCACATTCTGTAAAAAGTTTTCCAAATAACTCTCATACAGCTAGAAGACGCTTGCTCCCATGAGTCATGAATGTTTTCAACTGTGTGTTTAATGTTAAAAATTTTTCTAAAATTATTGGAGCCTAATTGCGTTTTCTCCTGTTGTTGTTTCTACTGCCTTTGAGAATGTCTTTTTAAGAAAATTAGGCTTTGAAAGTTGCAATGACGTCCATGTCCATGGGTTTTAGCAATGATGTCGTATTTGGTGGAATTTTAGTACATTTAAAGGTGCATTAGTTAAAATTCTTGCCCCATATATATAAAGGATTGTCGCAATTAATTTTGCTGCATTAATCAAATTCTGCATTAAGCAAGGGATACCTGTACTTAATTTGTTGTCTAGAGTATAATCTTGTGAATAACTGAAGAAATATTGTACTGACAAATACTTAGTGTATAATATCCAAAACTAACAAATTGTTACCTGATTTTTGTTTAGCACAATCCAGTCTTCATCAAGTTTTGTTGCTCTTCATTAAGTTATAAAACATTGATTTAGATACATGGATTACTACTACTTTCATTTCCAGAATGCCTATAAACAGATGGAGATAGTTTTTATTATTATTATGCGACACCTCCAGGGAGTCCAAATACTCATCGAGGGAGAGTGTGCCAACAGCATCGAACGATTGAGCTCCTTCCAACTACTAACCGCGCTCAAACTTGTTTAACTTTTTTGCGTGAGCCATTAGTAGCAGACGCTCTGCCAATCGACCAACCTTGCGTCCCATTCTGGCACATGTTGATTATTCTACTTATTTCTATCTGGCATTGATGCCTATAGAAAAACCTTGGTGTTGGTGGATATTGTTAACAGTGCTTCATAATATGAAGAAACAATTAATTTGCAAATGTAAGTTTCTGTGGTTTAGTAGTTCTGTGGCAAGTTTTTAGTATTGAGACTGCATTATGTAACTAAAGAACTTAATAAAAATAAGCAATTAAAATCCAAAACGTTTCCTAAGTCATAGGACTTACAACATCAGGGATACTGGTACCTAAAAGTTTTATGCAACAAAAGCCTGTTAACAATTAAACCTATCAGATGTTTTTGATAACTTCACAACTGTAACCTATAATTGATAAACTAGAATACAAATGGCAAATTCATTACTGTTTGCATGTTCGAACATTGCTAGTGTTACTATCATGTCCTGTTGTAGTATCACGCATGTTATATCCTAGGTCCATGGTAGTTAAATTTTTGATGCTTGATGTAAAATTAAGCCTCGAGTTTTATTGCATTGTGTAGGGATCCTAAGCATTTGTGAGGCTTCTTTAAATTTTCTTGTAAAAGAGTTATGATTAATATGACATTTTTGTTTGTTGCCAAAGTACTTGATGGCCAGTAGTGGTTGTGTGGAATGCCAGGTCTAATTTTGCATCCTTCTTTTTTCCAAATTATTTTAATTAATTTAATTTTCTAATATTTTGCTAGTTTTCTAACTGGTATCAACTGAAAAGCAACTAATGTCCTAACAAGGCACTCCTCTAGATAACAATATAATTCAGAAAAGTTTGTTCTAAATATGGTCTTAGAATGACTGTCTCCTGGATCTTTGGCAGATTAATACAGTTTAATAATAAAATTAGTTTAATCCTTTATCCAAGTGTGAGCAAACAAAGTTTGCGCCTGAAGTATCTTCAGGACTATGGTAAGGTGATACCACACCAGGGCAACTCGTTGCAAAGGTGGAGAAAGCTACCAACACTCCTATCTCAGTATCTCCTATAATGCAAAACACATCTCCTTGCGGGTATGTCTAATGTTATGCATTAAGGGAAGGGCCACTACCCAGACTAGTTTCGACCTTTATTGAGGTCTCTTCAGTGGGAGCCAGGCCCTAGTGGAAATACCAGGCAGAAGCATTCGCAGGTCATCTCCACCTGAGATACTGAGATAGGAGTGTTGGTATCTTTCTCCACCTTTGCAACGAGTTGCCCTGGTGTGGTATCACCTTACCATAGTCCTGAAGATACTTCAGGCGCAAACTTTGTTTGCTCACACTTGGATAAAGGATTAAACTAATTTTATTATACTCTAACCAAGTGAAAAATAAACTTTCATTAATACAGTTGTTTACTAAAGTATAGAGCCAAATTGCTTTGACTAATTCTTTTTAGTCAACGCAATTTATTACCTTAATTTGACTAAGGCAATTAAGGTAATAAAATGAAGGATATTATGGATCCATCCATATTTTATAGCCAAATATCAAACTTAAGTTTCAAAATATTTCAGATAGCTTATGAGAATGTAACTTTTGGCATCAGAGTTGCCTTGGTATGTACTTAAGACATGAACTTTGCCAAAGAAGCCATATGTTCACCTTTTATTGGTGCTGTTTCTTCCTGACAGCTGTTTTGAGTTGTTGGTTTTCATCAACGACCAGGCAGAAACCTAAAGAGTAAAAGTACCTTAGTTTAGTACCTTGAACATTACTGACAGGATGGGTGAAGCACTAGTGCTTTTCATATTCCCCTTTATCTGTTATGAGAGTTGTTTGGGAATGGGAGGTTTGTGAGCAGTTAAGCTTGCTCTCTGAGGGCAGATGTGTTAGCTATGATCAGTTGAGAGAAGAATAGCCTTCGGTCTTTTGTGTTTGTAGTAATCAGTCTCATTGTAATTGACAGCTTATACGATTAGTGGGTTTGAATGTGAACTTGACTTCACGAAGAATTTTTAGCACTATCTCAGAAACTTGTATTTATCATAAGTGAACTCTCAGCAGGTGCATAATTGATTTTCTAAAGTATAGAATCCAAAAACTTCAGTTTGGCATAATTAAGATATTAAAATGAAAGATGCTTATAACTAAATAGAAAGCTTAAAGGTAAGAGATTGAACAGTTTTTTTTGCTCTTTTGGTTTCTGATAAGAACCAACAGTTCAAAACAGCTTTCAGGCCAGTAAAACTTACTTCCTATATGTTCACTGGGCATCCATAGATGCCAATATAGTCACTCCGATGCTCGGTGATGTGTCCCACCAGGCCTTGTCATGTGGTCCCGTTGTTTGCTTTTCTGGAAGCCTCGATTCTCTGAAGATCAGTCACTCCACACATGCCAGCCATCATTCTCATTGATGGTCTACCCCTTCCTCTTTTTCCAGGAACTTTACCTTCTGTTACTGTTCTGAGAAGTCCCCCTTCCATCCTTTCAGTGTGTCCAAAATATTTTTACTTTCTTCTGTCAATATCCTTAAGGAGCTTTAAAGTTCTACTGATCTTTTCTAACACCCATTCATTTGTATGTCTTTCAGTATATGATATCCTCAACAGCCTTTGGTAGCACCATCTCAAAAGCAGGTATCCGTTTCTCATCCAACTTCTTTAGGTTCCAAGTCTCGCATCCATAAGTCGCTTTTGGAAAAACAACTCCATCCAAAATCCTCAACTTTGCTCCCATGGAGATAGATTCATCCTTCCAGATTTTAGAAAAGTCTGACTATTGGTTTAGCCATTCCTAATCTTCTTCTGACGTCTTCTGAACAGCAATTCTTCACATTAATAATGGATCCTAGGTACTCAAACTTGCTGACTTCCTCAATTCTTTCTCCATTAAGGTACACTTTTTTTCTCAAGAGCTTCCCTGTTTGTATTTCCTTTGAGAACCATAATCTTTGTCTTGCTAGGATTGAGTTGAATCCTCTGTTATTACTGACTTCTTAACTTTGTCAAGAATTAGTCCTAGTTCTTCCATGTCATTACAAAGGAGTACTATTTCATCAGCATACCTCAGATTACTGATCAATCTACCTCCTATCGTAATTCCTGTCTTGAGCTTATCCAATTCTTCATACATGATGTCCTCTGCATGTATACTAAACAAGTGAGAAGAAAGTAAACATCCCTGTCTAACTCCTTTTCCAACTTGAAGCAAATCAGTCAATCCAACACTTGTTCTTTCCATGGCTTCTTGCTCCCTGTACAAGTTGGCTATCAAACTGACAGTGTGTTGAGGAAAACCCATTCTTTTCATTACTTCCCACAGTTTCACATCCTCAACACAGTCAAAAGCTTTAGAGTAGTCTAAGAAACACATTACCAGAGGGTGTCTGAATTCTTTATATTTTTCTATGGTCTGTTTAAGTCAAAGGATCTGATCTCTGGTGCCCTTACCTTTCCTAAAACCTGCTTGTTCCTTGGGCATCTATGTCTCAACTTTGGCCTCAATCCTATTTAGCATGATCTTCAATAAAATTTTCTTGCATGAGATATTAAACTAATAGTTTTACAGTTCTTGTGCATTCCTTCATATTACCTTTCTTATGTAGTGGTATGAAAACACTTCTTCCAGTCTCTAGGCCATAATCCTGTCTCCTGTATCCTTAATCAATCTATGAAACACTCTTATTCTTCCATTCCCTGTGACTTTAATTAACTCTGCTGGGATATCATCTGCACCTGGGGCCTTATTGCTGTTAAACTGATTAACTGCCCTTTCAACTTCATGCCTAAGCAGAGGAAGTTCCAAACCAAAATTTTCCTGGTCAGAGGACTCCACATTTTCTTTATCCAGTCTATTGTACAGTTCCTCACAGCATTCTTTCCATCTGTTTTTGATTTCCAACTCTTCTATTAGTAATGCTCCATTCCTGTCTTTGATAACATTCAATTTGGGCTTGAACTTGTGCTTTAAGTCACAAACTAAATAAAACATTTCTATAATTGGCTAGAAAATATGGATGGATTCATAATATCCTTCATTTATTCTAAAACACTTTAATGCATTAAAAGTTGTTTCTTAGACTGCAAGGTATTGTATCTTTTCATTTCTATGACATGGTTTACATTTGTTTGGATCACACAAATTTTCAATAAAAATCTTTAAAAAAATGCAGTAATCCATTTAGTGATCCTGGGTATGATCATCTGATGGTTAGAAAGTCAAAGTGTACTTGGAATGTTGTGACTATGTAAGGGCCTACCAAATAGGAAGAAGTGATGATCAGCTGATATATTCAGATTAAATTATTATATGCAGTACTAGGTGAAAAAGTGAAAGAAATTATAAAATGAAAGCCATGCTTCTTGAAATTAAGGGATGATTCATAGTAGATGATTTGCTGAAAATTCAGATGCTTTGCAAATTAGTATCATTCTGTGACAAAAAATTAATGTTTCCGAATTAATTTTGCTTTGGTTTGGCTCTTCAGAGGGTACCTTATTAGGACATTAGTTCCTTTTCAGATAACAATTTCAAATTGTTTCCATAGCATTTTGAGTGGTTGTGCTGTGTGTGTCACTATAGTTGTCATTCAAATTTCAAATAATTTCCCCACATTATTTTACCCCCACTTTCCCAAACTCCACCCCCCCTTCCTTTAACAACTTAACAGCAGATATATGCATATCGCCAGGATAGGGAGATGGCCAACAACATCCATAAAAGGTATGTCCGAATTTTCCTCCTACTAAATTCTCATATATTAATTTTATAACACATCAGTAATGCCTTACAATTTGAGTAATGAGCAAATGACTTTGTAAAAAAAAAAAAAAAAAAAAGGACACTCCTAAATGAAAGTAGGCTATGTATAGCCATAAAAACAGTAGTTGTCATTTGTAGTCTGATGATGATGGTTAGAAAATCAGTGTAATATTAAAATTCAATAAAAACGCTCTTATGACATGATACAGCATTGCATATTGTAGATAAAATGAAATTTGTCTTGTATTTCTTGAAATGGACATACATTGAATTTTTTTTAATGTTTTCTGGTGATGATGTAGTGCAAGGGTCAGCAACTTGGCAGGCTGCATGTGGCCCAAACTTGCATTTTTGGCAGCCCAAAGGATGACTGTACTTAAGTTTGTGGCCCATGTGTTGAATTATTTAAATAATACATTTTATAATATGAATAATAAATGAAAATTTATTATTCATATATAAAATCGTGATATCGCTGTGCAACTTGGTGTGAGTGAATCAACCGTGTTAGTCTTGTGTGGTGCTAACAAAGCAACTTCATCTGATAACAGATTTTTGCAGTCATGTTCCCTGTCTTTTAATATAATTCAATAACATCAAATATTATTTTCAGCGGATATATATTTCTTAATAATAATTTCAAAAATAGGTTCAAGAAAACATAAAATTGTAGATGAAAGAAGAAGGTTTAATGATGAATGAAACAGCAAGTACTTTATGGAAAATGGGAGTAACACTCTTTTGCCTTATTTGCCATAAGTGTTGCTGTTATGAAAGAATATATCAGACAACATTATGAGAATGAACATGAACAGAGCCGGTGCTAGGGTCTTTGCTGCCCGCATGCAATTTCTATCTAAGCACCCCTGTAATGATCTGGGAGTGTGTGGTTCTTTTACGGTAATAAAAATTTAAATTATTTGAAATTTCTTAAATAAATTTTGTCAGAACAGCCACACGTTGGTTTGCTAAATGTAATGAACCGGGAGTGTTGACTAAGCAGGATAATCGTTAAAAACCCGAATATTCAAAAAATTCTAAAGTTAAAGCAAATTTTGATAAAGCCACTTCACTTTAATTGTTTAATATAATGATACAGGGATTATAGCCTTCTCGCCAATCCGAATCGCTAACAAAATTGAAATGAATTTTAATTAAAGTTTAAAAAATTCTTGCATTTTACAAGTTACTAAATTCTTAGTAACTTGTAAAAAAATTTTTAATAATTTTTATAAGTGGAACTATCTTTTAGGAAAATGAAAGAAACTCAAGATAGATGAGAAAATAAGAAAAGAATTCAGAAATAATTAGAACATTTAATATAAGTATTCAAAAAATAACATCTTTACAGAATAACAGAAAATAAATTAAATTATATAAATATACTTGAAATATTTTTAATTAAAATTTTAAGGTTTTTGATTTCATATTCACAAAATTAGAAATAATGGTCTTAATGTCTAATTCCACACATATATCATTTTCAGTAGCTATTAGCGCCAAACTAACAAGCCTTTTTTGTGACATACTTGTTCTTAAGTAGGTTTTAATCAATTTTCAACTTGGAAAAAGAACGTTCACCGCTCGCTGCACTAACAGTTAAGGTTAATAGTACTCTTAAAGCAATTGAAAAGTTACGGAAAGATAAGTTATTGGACACAATAAAATTAAGAATATCGAAAGGGTTTTGAATACTTAAATTATCCTTCCAAAAAATATTCCGGAATGTACATAACTCATCATATAGTTCTATTGCATTTACGTCTTTATTGTCGCAGTCCTTCAAGAGAATCTCTAAATCGTCACAATTTCTTCGTAAATCTTCGTTTTTAATTTTTGGTAATCTATACAAGAAATTAAAATTATCATAATATGTTTTTAGTTGTTCAAAACGTTCTATTTACGAACACCTTGCAATGTCTAGAAGTGTATAAAACACATTCACTTTAAATTTATCTTCTGGTGATCGTGGCATTTTGTCATGATGCTCGTAGTCCAATTGTCATGTCTTCTTTCGTCGTCGAACTTCCATACCAGTTTTAAATTCTTGTTCTCTATCCACCTCTTCACTCAGTTATTTTGCATTTTTTAGAACTTCTTTAAAATTTGTATCTGATCGATACTCTTGTAAGAATATTTTTTAAGTTTTCGATAGATTCTAAAACAAGTGTAAGGTTCATATTTTGGTCTTGAAGCATTTTACTCACAGAGTTTATTCTGTTAAGTAAATCATGCCAAGTTATAAGAGAGCAAATAAATTTGTAGTCCTTTATTTTAGCACATAATGTTTGTGCTTCATGCTGAGTTTCCTTATTAAAATTTTCATTATTTAAATTTTCAAAGAGTGCCTCATAAATTTCTCCTAACTGATATCGTAGAGGGTGGATTGCATTAATTTTACTTCCCATCACGATTCTGATGGCTGTTTCAATGTTAAATTTTTTACGAACTTTAAAAGGATACCCCAACGTTTGTAAGAGAATGAAAAGAAATTTTATATTTCTTGAATAATTGCAAAGAAACTAATTGTATCTGTATTCACTTTGACTGCATCGTTAATGATTAAATTTAGGGTATGAGCAGCACATGACATGTAAAAAGCTCGAGGATTTTTGTTCGAAAGTAAATTTTGGAGCCCATATTTTTTTCTTTTTTATATTTGCCCCATTGTCATACCCTTGACCTCGCATATCTTCAATGGGAATGTTCCATTTTTCCAGTTGTTCCATTATTATTGCACATAAACCACGTCCGTTCGAATCTGATTTATCTGCAAATCTGAAAAAGTTTTCTCCGATCTTGACAATTCCATTGTCACAGGATACAAATTGAATAATAATGGTCATTTGTTCTGTTTTACTTGCATCAAGTGTGCAGTCTAAAATTATGGAATAATATTTAGATTTTCGAATTGATAATAAAATTGTATCTGTGATTGCATTACTTGAAGTTTCCAATATTTCATTTTGACTATCTTTACTCAAATAGTGTACCCTATTGTTTCGTTATAGGGCACTTTCAACATGATTTTCCATAACGGGATCAAACATAGCAAACAGTTCTACTAATTTTAAAAAATTGCCGTTATTCCTTTCATATAATTTATCAGATGATCTGTAAAAAGTTAAATTTTGGCTACCAAGGAATTTTATAATTTCAATCAAGCGTTCTAAAACACTTGTCCAAATTTTCCTTTCCATTGAGTCTCTCAATCAATAGTATTGTTTTTTAAATTTCTATCAAGTTCCTTCCATTTTATGAAATGTTTCATGTGAGTTAAACTAGTCTCATGTATATGCAAAGTTGTACTGACATTTCTCCAATCGTTATAGCCTTCTACAAGACTACTTGATTCGGTAGGTGCAAAAGGTTTGCAACAAAAGCAAAAAACAAAATTTAATGTTTCGGAATAAATGAGCCATGTTCTTATCAACAGCTCCTGTTTTCCATTTTTCTATTATAATACATGTCGCCAAATTTACGATCATATGTATCTCCTGGATATATTATATTTTTATTTTGAATAGGCCCCATTTCAATTAAAACAACTCGTAATTTTTCATCAATATTTCCCCATTCACCTGGATCTTCTAAATTTACAGAGACTAACAATGTGTTAGTTTCGTGGTCAACTACAACTAAATCTTGTTGTAGTTGACTAAATCCTAACTATTTTTCGCTTAAATCATGTTCATTTATCTTGTTCAATAGTTGCAATAGTACTTTCATGAAAACTGGATGATGTGCATGGTTCTTCGACTCTGATTTATCGAGTTGGTTATGATCTGCATTAGAATATTTTAACAAATTTATTAAGAGCCCCAGTTTGTTTCTTATCATCTGCTTCTTTCGTAGCATGACACTTATGATTTTGTGCACCGAATAACTTTTTAAAAATTTTTGATTCCATTTCTTTTTTATACCCACAAGAAATTATTACACAACACGAGACACAGCCGAAATAATAGTTCGCACTGCACAACTGTCAGTAGCCTACTGAGATGCGTACCATATGACTGGTTAACTAGCAACAAATGTTTCGTACGAAAATTCGTTTCTGTGCATGAAAACTGTTCACTGTTTCACTTTAGATAGATTGCAGTAGACACAACATTCTGCAGGCAAGCATTTAGCCGCCAAATTGTAAACAGCTGGCTGATCAAAGAGGTGGCAATATATATATTTTTAAAAATTTTTATTCGATATATCTGCCCTTATTTATTTTAATATTGATCATCCTAAGAATTTTTTGTTTTTATGATAAAAATTTTGTTTCTTAAAAATTAACTTATGAACCATTCCCTGGTGGTGGCGCTCCCATGCCCGCTGGTGGAAGCGGGCATGGGAGCGAACATGAAAGCCAATACAAGGATTTGAAATGCGAAATTAGAAAAAATCAAATTAATAAATTACAAGCTTCTTTGACTCAGCAAAACATATTTAAGAAGCAAAGTATTCATAACAAATCAGTTGTTTGTGCTAGTTATGTCATAGCAGAACTGGTTGCGAAAGAAGGTAGGCTTTATACAGAATTTATTAAACAATGTTTATTATGTATTAGCTGTTATTGAACAAATATGCCCATAAAAGATGTTATTTCAAGATATTAGTTTATCTGCCAGGACTTCTAGAAGGCAAGTAGAAGAAATTGGTACCTATTTATTTGAGCAGCTTAAATTAAATTAAAAATAAAATGTTGCATGATTTTATCATCAATGAAAGATATTATGGACATCATGATGAAATTTAGGGGCATATTGCAAAGGTGGTGAAGGTAACACAGAGGATTGCTGCAATTATGAGAAGGACACTGACCTGCAGAGATAAAAGGGTTATCATTCCATTGTATAATTCTCTGATCAGACCACACTTAGACTATTGTTCTCAGATTTGGTCCCCAGGATTTGAAGGGGATAAATTAACTGCGGAAAGGGTACAGAGATGGATGACAAAGATGGTTTCAGGACTGTACAAGTTTGGTTATGAGGATCGGCTGAAGGAATGTGGACTGCAGAGTTTGGTGGATAGAAGGAGAGGTGATACGATTGAGACTTTTAAACTGTTGAAGAGGTGGTTACAGGGTTGACACTGGGGAGTTCTTTCACTTGGTTGAACAGCGGGAGGGAATGATGACAAGAGGCCATCCCTGTAAGTTACGAAAGGAAACTGTGAGCAAGAGGGTGAGGAGTGGTTTCTTTGCATGGAGGGTGGTTGAACCATGGAATGCATTGCCTGATGGACTGGTGAGAGTGAGAACGGTGAATGAGTTTAAGGAGTAGTATGATAGACTTTGTGTTTCTTAGGGGAGACCTCCCCTCGATGAGTCTTGACAGACTTTATGTTCTTAGGAAGGACCTCCCACGAGGAGTCTTTTGACTCCATGGAGGCCTGAATAATAATAAATAATGATATCAAATATAAATTACATCTGATGCAATGGTCTGAAACGCCACCAATTTCAAGAATTCTTGATAGAAATAGAATCAGAGTATAAGGCTGTTATCTACTACTTAGTTCTTAGATGAGTAAGTAGAGTTGCTATGCTAAAAAGATTTTTTAATTTATGTGAAGAAATAGATATTTTCATGACAGAACATAACGATACTGTCCCACAACTATCAGATGATAAAAAATGGAGTATGTCTCTTGCATTTATGGTAGATATTAACATACCTTAATGAACTTAATTTAAACTGCAAGGCCAAGCTAAATTAATAGCAGAACTGTTTTTTGACATAAAAGCTTTTGAAGGCAAACTATGTCTGTTGAAGAAACATATGATGGAAGAAAATCTACATCATTTTATATATATGTTGCAAATCTGCATCTACAGTTAGATGACAAACACAAATGGAAACTTTTGTTGGTATTATTGAAGATTTACAAACGGAATTTTCAACAAGATCTGTGGATTTTCATAAAAATAGTATTGCAATGCAATTGTCTTTGAACCCTTTTAATGTCAATATTGATGATGTACCAAACTAACTACAGATGGAAATTTTGGAATTGCAACACAATGAAACATTAAAGAACGCATTTTCATTAGAAAATATCCAAAACGTTTATTGATTCTTACCAAAAAAATTTGAAGGATTAATCGGTTTTCTCGAAAAAAAATTAATGGTCGCATTTGGAAGCACATACATTTTGCAAACAAGCATTTTCTGCCATGAGTTTTAAAAAAAATTAATTTTCTTCTCGACTGATTGGTATTTGCATGCTTAGATTTGAATTTGCAGCTCGGTTATAAATTGGATATAGATAACGTGGCTAAAGGAAAACAATCACAAAAGTCACATTAAGCAGGGAGACACACACACATTGTGATGCATAAGATATATTACTTAGCCCCCCCCCCATTCCCCTTTCAACACCATAACAGCAGAAGTATGCATTCTGCAGAAAGAAGACAGACAACAACATCCAAAAGGTATGTGTGAATTTTCTTCTATTATGCTAGATATATTATTATTATTATTATTATGGCCTTGGAGTCAAAAGACTCATCGTGGGAGGTTGTTTTTAGGAAATACAATGTGTACCATACCACTCCTTGAACCCATTAACCGTCCCCACTCCAACCACTCTCAGGCAATGCATTGCAAGATTCAGCCACCCTCCACGCAAAGAAACCTCTCCCCACCCTCTTGCACACAGCCTCCTTCCGTAACTTCCCGGGATGGTCCCTTGTCATCGCTCCTTCCTGCGTTCCACCAAGTGAAAGAACTCTCCAATGTCTACCCAGTAACTGCCTCTCAACAGTTTAAAAGTCTCAATCATATCACTTCTTCTATCCACCAAACTCTGCAGTCCACACTCCGTCAGTCGATCCTCATAACTCATATTGTACAGTCCTGAAACCATCTTTGTTATCTGCTTCTGTACCTTTTCCA
Source organism: Typopeltis vanoorti (assembly GCF_054136105.1). Lineage (NCBI taxonomy): Eukaryota > Metazoa > Arthropoda > Arachnida > Uropygi > Thelyphonidae > Typopeltis > Typopeltis vanoorti. Next base: position 27,794,992 of record NC_143549.1, read on the forward strand.
GTCAATTTATCCCCTTCAAATCCTGGGGACCAAATCTGAGAACAATAGTCTAAGTGTGGTCTGATCAGGGCCTTATACAACAGAATGATAACTCTTTTATCTCTGCAGGTCAGTGTCCTTCTCAATATTGCAGCAATCCTCTGAGTTACCTTCACCACGTTTGTAATATGCTCCTTGTATTTCAGTTTTCTATCAATCATCATTCCCAGATATCTTGTCTCCACTACCTCCTCAGGTACAGCTCCTCCAATCGAATACGCATCCTCTCATCGATTGATCCCAAACCTCAAGACACTACATTTTGCTGCATTGAACTGACAACCCCATTTATTTACCTATCTGTCTAGTTTATTCAAATCCTCCTGCAGGGATGCCACATCTGCACTATTACTGATAACCCTTCCCAACTTCACATCATTCGCAAACAACTTAATGTCCCCCTTGCAATCCATTGACAATATCATTGATATAAAGATTAAGATTATTATTATTATTATTTTGGGCAACTCCAAGGAGTCAACAGACTTATCGAGGGAGGCCCTAACATCATGTCAAACACAACTATTTGACATTCACACAGTATCTATCATACCTCACCTTGAACTCATTCATGGTCATAGCACCCACAACAGACTCTGGCAGCTTATTCCACTCATTTACCACTCTCCAAGCAAAAAACCTAGCTCTAACACCCCTGTTAACCACATTCTTGCCCAGCTTCCATGTATGGCCCCTAGTCCTCCCACCATCAGTCCTATTCTCAAAAATATCTTCTGTATTAATCTTATAGAAACCCTTCAGTAATTTGAATGTCTCAATCATATCACCCCTTTTCTGTCTATCAACCAATTTTTACAACCCACAAATCTTCAATCTGTTCTCATAAGGTTCATTCCACAGACCTGCCACCATCTTGGTCACTTGTCTCTGGATCCTCTCCACCTCCTCTCCATCAAGAAGAAACCCTGGCGCCCATATCTTGGCACAGTAGTCCAGATGGGGTCTTATCAGGGCTCGATATAGAGGAACAATAACTTGTTTATCTCTGCTTGTTAAAGTATTTTTCAGCAACCAAGTGATTTGATGAGCTGATTTAGCCACTTTTGCAATGTTCCCCCTAAACTTCAACTCCCTATCCACCAACACTCCCAAATCCCTGGCCTCATCAATCTCCTGGAGTATGGTTCCACCAATGTGATATACTGCTGCTAATCTTTTCACTCCAAAATGCATAACCTTACACTTTGCCACATTAAATTGACATCCATTTTCCTTAGCCCAGTCCTCCAAGCTATCCAAATCATCCTGCAAAATTTTGACATCCTGTGCACTCACAATTGCTCTACCCAACTTTGCATCATCAGCAAACAAGTGAACACTTCCTCTCAGATCCTTTCCTATATCGTGAATGAACAAATTGAAAAGTAGTGGTCCAAGAACAGAATCCTGTGACACACCACTAGTCACAAGCTGTCTTTTGGACACTCCACTCCTGAATAAACCACTCTCTGGTATCTCTCCATCTCACCAACCCTATATCCATCCCCATCTGCTCCAGTTTACTGATAAGAATTCCATGTGGTATCCTGTCAAAGGCCTTGGCAAGGTCCAGTAGAATCACTGAAAACCCATTACCCTTATTCAGTTCAGTCGTCACTGTGTTACAAAACGTGAGCAAGTTACTGAGGCATGATCTACCCTTCACAAAACCATGTTGTCCCCCATACAGTATCCCATTTTCATCTATCCAATCCTGTATTCTTCTCTTGACTAGTTTCTCCAACACCTTGACAACGATTCCTGATATGCTAATCGGTCCGTAATTTACAACAGCAGTCTTGGAACCTCCTTTATGAAGTTGAACTATTTTCCCCTTTTTCCACCCCCTCGGGACTAACCCATACCCGAGACTCAGATTAAACAAAATGGTCAAGGGTACTGACAATTCTTTAGACACTTCATGTATGACACGAGCTGGTATACCATCCATTCCCACAGATGTATTGACATTGAGGTTTTGCAATAGGCTACTCACCTCCACCTCATTCACCACAATTCCTGTATAAACTTTTGGTTCATTCATTTCTGCAATGTCACCACCTGGAAGATATACTCTTAAAAACTGCTCGCTCAGTAATTCAACTGTATCAACTGATTCGGTTACCTCCCTACCATCGGCATTCTTTAAAACGATTCTACCATATACATTTTTTCTTTTACTTGCAACATATCGAAAAAACTGTTTAGGATTGTCTTTAGCCTGCATGGCCAATGTTCTTTCTTAATCCTTTTTTGCATTTCTTAACACACTCGTTACCCTTCTTGGCCTCAGCTTTATACTGTACATGTGCCTGCCGGTCACCTTTCTCCTTAAATTCCCTCCATAGTAGTTTCTTTTTTTGCAGCTCAAGCTTAATGGTGTTATTCATCCATTTAACTCTCCTACTTGATTTATTATTCAGACTCTAGGATTGAACGATACAGGTCCCAGTACTGAGCCCTGTGGAACCCCACTTGTAACCTTCTGCTTCCTTGATATTGCCCTATCATACACAACTCTCTGATACCTATCAGTCATCCAATCCTGAATCCATTTGACTAACCCAACATTTAAACCCATGTGCTGCAACTTAAATATCAGCTTATCATGTGGCACCCTGTGAAATGCTTTTGCAAAATCCAAAGAAAATGGCAGTATCTTCACTCATCAACTGCTCTTGTCACTTTATTATCAAAGACAATCATATTACTAAAGCAAGAGCATCCCTTAACAAATCCATGTTGATTCTCACAGATAACATTACCCTCATCTACCCAACACTGTATATAGTCCCTCACTAATTTCTCCAAGACCTTAACAACTACTGACGACACACAAACAGGCCTATAATTAGACACTTCCAGTCTGCTACTGCCCTTATGCAGCAGCACTATCTTACCTTCTTTCCAATACCTGGGTACCTTTCCTTCAGCCAGACTTTTATTGAAAAGCCAGGTCAACAGAGCTGTCAGTTCTTTAGTACATTCTCTCAAAACCCATGTTGAAATACCATCCAGTCCAACAGCTTTATTGGTATCCAGAGTACTCAGTATATTTGGAACACACTCTCTCCTCTTGCACCTCTAAACCCTGATTCTGCCCTATCCCTCTAGTATTAAAACCTCCTCCAGGATGAAATACTCCAATAAAGTGCTCAATGAACAACTCCACTATGTCCTCCGCATCAGTCACTCTATTCCCATTTTTATCCCGCAATGTCATTCTTCCACAATTGTTTCTCCACCTACTGCCCACATAGCTATTTGTCTCTAAAATACATCTGCAATGCCTAAAGAATTCTTGAGCAAAAAGCCAATGATATTAAAACAGGGGCACTTCTAAACAAAAGCAGGCAAAATAGCTGTAAAAATAGTTTTTAAGAGGAGTAACATGGGAGTTTTCCCAGAAATAATACCTACATTACTTTGTTTTTGTGATAATTTTTCATTGAGTTTCATTCTTGTTTCATATCTTGTACTTTAAATATTTCTGTGTTTTTTAAGATTGATATAATAAAAATTGATAATTTAACTAGTTTTTTCAGTTACTATTTTCTCTTAAACGCTTGTGGCCTGATTATTAAAAATAAAAGTTGAATGTGGCCTGCGAGTCTGAAAAGGTTGCCGACCTCTGGTGTAGTGTTTTCAATCTTTTCTTATTGTGCCTTATTTTTGATATTTTTGATATGCCATGAAAGAGTTGCATCCTTAACATAGTTTTAGGCTGTTTCTGATTTGTTTTTTGTATATAACATGATTGATTTCTCAGTTTTTAGATGTAGGACATAAAGTTAGCACCAATGTCTATATTTGTAGCTCTGTTTCAACTTAGCTGAATGAAGTAGAGATTGGACTTTGGATGATTTTAGAATAACCTTATAGTTCTGGTATGTGAGTACAAAATGAAAACCATTGAAAAGCATTCTGACTCATTCAGAGTTTAATCTCTGCTTCAGTCAGTTGAGCCAAAACACATACTCTTGAGTATAGATACTGGTATCTGTATGATGTACTATGTCTGAAACTCAAAAATTAATCACATTATGTACAGAAGATATTGGAAAACAACTGTCAGTGCCATATGGAACTTTTTATCAAATATGAAGCGGTCACATAACTTATTTGATAGTAGCAGTACATGCAACAATTAACATATATAGTTAAGTAAAACAAAGTGTAACTATCTGTATTTTGTTACAAAATAGTGGCAATGGTTTTACTGATTTTATGTATGTATATTTAAATCATTTGCTTTTTGTTTGTGGCTCCCATCCAAAAATATTTCTTGTAAGTTTATGGTACATTTTCATGCTGTGGGTGGTCTAAGAATTAATTTTTGTGTGTGTGTGTGTGTGTGTTTCATACTTGTAAATTTTTTTACATAGTCAAAATCCCTGCTCTAGAGACGGAATTTTTTATTTTATTTTTTTCTTGCCACTTGGCCTCCAGTAAGCAGGGCATTGGTAACACAAACCAGATGATGTTCATCTCCTACCTAAAGATAATCTCACACATCCATGCTTATAATATAATCAGAACCCACAATTTTTTGGTTGGAGAACAGATATGTTAACCACTCAGCCAACCAGACCAGCTTGATAAATATCTATAATATTACAATAAATCCTTGTCATATAAAATGATGCTGAAGTTTACTAGTTTTGGAAGTTATTACATTATAAACTGCACACTCTCTCTCTATCTCTCTCTCTCTCACACTCACTCACACAATGAAGATGATATACTATTGGTTGATATGAGTTCTTACAATATATTAGTAGGCTTGAAGTGATGATTCAGGCAAATTATCAGTTATTAAGTGATTTATATGTGGGATTCATGCACATAGAAGTTGGTATAGGAACAGAACTGATCAGTTAATATGAAGAGAGGAGTAATGAAGATATCACAACACCTGCATGATTTTTTTATTATTATATGACACCTCCAAGGAGTGCAAAGACTCATTACAGGAGGTCACCTACTCTAAAACTCCATCTCCACTATTCAGTCCACCAATTACACCAATGCCATCTACTGTTCACCACCACTTGTAATTTCACAGACAATCGCAAACATCCATGCCCACGGTGGGATTCAAACCCGCAGCCTTTTGGCTGGAGAGCAGATACACTAACCACTTGGCCAACCAGGCTGGTAACATTTAATGGCAGCATTAAAACTAAGAATGACTATCTTTATTTTCAACACAGTTCTACAATGTTAAGCAGATACATAGCAGTAATATTTGTGGTTACTTTTTCAGCTGCTGTTATACCTTCTTTAATATCAATACATATATTTTTTTATATAAATAGAACTATACAGCGTCCCCTGGGAAGGACTCAGTCTGCTCCTTTACCTCTTGGCCATCCTATGTTACAGCCACAAGGAATGATTCTGCCCTTGCAGCAGAATGAAAATTTTTTGAGAGAGAAACAATTATTTGAACAACAACAGCATAATTTGTTAAAACAGGTATATATATGATTTATTTTCTTAATTGAATATTTTATTTCATGTCATTAAGCATTTCTTGTATTTACAAGAGCTTTTATAATATATTAATGGATATGGATTTTAATTGTTAGTGTGAGAGGAAATGATTAAACCAGTATACAATCATTAGACCTTGTATAGATTGGTATAATAAGTGACTGAGAATGGATGCATTTTCAGTTTTGCAAATCCTCTAAATCGAGGAAAAACCTATAGAGGTGTGATAGTGGATAAGGTTGAATTTCAGAGGATACCTTACAGGAGGATATATATATATTCATTCATGGTACAGGCATACAACTAAAATTTCTTCAAGGAAAGCTTAACTTGGAATCGCATTCCATTGCTAAAAACTTCATTACAAGCACAGTTCATCTAATTCTTTCATTTTACACAAATTATGGACTCTACAAACATGTTATAAATAACTGTTTTAATTTCCTGACATTTTGACCTTCATATTAAGGTCATCTGGAGTATACACACAGATTAACAAACTTGATTTTATTTACCATATAGAAAGAAGCTTAAGATTTATCCCAACCAACACAGCAGATAAAATACATTTGGAAACCTCTAACATGTTAAATTTCAATTATACAAAAACAATAACCAGCAACCTAACAAAATCTGAATTGACAGCAGTGAAATCACTAAAATTAAATCTGGATATCATAATTACTAGAACTGATAAAAACTGTGCCACAGTTATTCTAAATTGAACTACATACTTACAAAAAATTATTGTAATAGTCTCGGACAACAGCACCAATTAACTTGTTAACTATGACCCAACCAATCGAATAAAAAAGAAGATGGAGAAGCTACTTAAATCAGTCACTACATGGCCTGAAGATAGTTAAAAAATTACTTTTGCACTGTGCTCATTCCCCAAGAATTTACAGTCTACCAAAGATTCATAAACAAAATACACCACTCCGGCTGATAGTTGACGGTGTAGACAACCCCAATTATCACCTATCCAAGAAACTAGCATCAACACTCAAGGAGTTGGTAGGTCATTTCCTCTCCTATATTAAAAACACACAACACTTTGTAGACAAAATCAAAGACATCACTGGAAAAAAGTGATTTATTAGTGATTTTTAACTACTTTACCATAAAGTTTTTTTTTTTCAGTTTATGAATGGTTATATAGGTGTTTTTATAGTTGTTTTAGTAGTAGTCCATGCAACATGGTTTTCCTTTATTTGACTCTTAGTTTCCAGACATAAAAGTAAGTATATGCACATCTATTGTAACATCTGTATTCGTACATTATGTATATCAGTTGTAGGTATCATACTGTTAAATCTTCAGTGTAAATAGACATCAGATTTTGAAGGGAATCCCTGATTATATACAGTAATTTCATCCAGTTTGTGTAATTGAAGAATGTAATGAACAAACCAGTTTCTCTAAAAAGTGCCTGCTAGCAGTGTAATGAGATTATATTTTTGTGCCTGGGATAAAATACTGATTATTCGTGCCTCCAAATGACTGACCACTGATTTTCTTCTCTTCTTTAAGATGACTTGAATCCCTCATTGATAAGAGCCTTCCATCCTACTCTATCCAAAGCAAGTTCTTTCATGTGCAAGCAAAACTTTGAAAGCTCAATGCTGTTCTAAGGGCTTTATGCCACATCAATTTCAGTCTTGCCCTAGGTCTTGTACCCTCGAACACCAAGTGAGTAAGTCTGTCCAATTCCACTTGCGCAATATGGGCAAATCAATGGAGTTGATGCTTTTTAACTGTGTTAAGAATCATTACTTACTAAATGACTTAAGGAAATTACAACATGCAATAGAATATACATTAAAATAAACTTGAACATATTTCCGATATTTCGGCAACGTCACGTTGCCATTTGCCATCTTCAAAAGGAACTTACAATAAAGATACGTGCATGCAGGCACTAAACACAGTAAATGAGAACGAAGCGAGGTAGCTATGGTTTTCCTAAAAGTCCTGATCGTACCCCTAGCGGGCTATGTAGGTATTCTTGGCTGTTGGGCTGAAGGTCTCCTGACGTAAGCCTCCCAAATTTGGGGCAGTCTCATGCAACCAAACTTGTTGAGGTTTGGCATGTTTCTTAGGGCTAAGGCTGATTCCATGAATAGTGTCTTTCATATTTGAATTTGCTATGGTGTATTATTGTGGCTTTCTTCCACTGTATTCTGTGGCGTGTATCCAGAGCATGATCTGCAAGACCAAAGTGGCTATACTGGTGAAACCAGATGTAGTCCTTGTTCTGAAATTCTGATATTTGCTGTCCTGCCTGTTTGGCAGGACAACTTACAGCTGCAAAGGACCTGGTATACACCAGGTCCCTTGCAATATAACCAACGTCTAAGCCTTTCTACGAGTAAGAATCATTAAATTTAGGAATAATGTTGGAGTCTTGAGAGATAACAGATTATAATTAACACAACAAATATTTGGATTATAAGACCATAGGTTTAATACATATATGTACAAATTTGTCGCCTAGTTTTGCTAGCAAACCTGACTAGCTTTGTCAAGGCTAAATGGTGAAAAAACTAATAAATGCAAAAAAAAGAAGGAATGCAGTAACAGTTTACAATGGTTAGACAACAGAATTGGAAGGCACTGTGTGACATGGTATGTGTGAAGCAATATACTTCAGTCATTATTATAAATGTGCGTTACATGGTTTTTGGCGTACTGTAGTTCCGCTAAGCTTAATCAGTTAATAAGATTTTTCCATATATCATTTAATATTACTCCTTGGTTTCTATTAAGGTTGTTTCCTGTTCGTAGGACCACTGCAGCTTCTTTAGGTATTCGACATCTGTAATCTTCCTGCATGTATGGCATTGAGCTGTTATCCCAAATCTATAGCGTGGTTTGAAGTTGAGTAGTGATGCGCCAAACCTGAGGTGTCTGTTCTGTTATGATTAACATCTCCGACATGTTCCTTCTGTCTAATTTCTAAGGCAAATTAGGTACAATAAAACATTTCAGTCTAGCAAAGTTTCTGAAATAAAAAAATTTGAATAACTTTATAAGAAAAAATACAATTCTAGTCCTAGTCTCCTGGATGATAAAGTGATTTTCAAGCTATCAGATTACAGCCTTTCTAAACAAGAATCTGAAATTCTTAAAAAGGGTTTTAACTTTTCAATTGCTCCTAGCCATAGTCCAAAAATGGACTTCATATGTGGTATTGAGAAAGGTCTTTATCCACTTCCGGAGACAATAGCTAATGATATAAGATTCCAAGTACAATCATCCTTTCGACAGCTAAACCACCAAAACAAAATACTATTCCTTCAGATAAAAAAGCAGTTTGGAATTTAAGAAGAAACAAGGATATAATAGTTACCAAAGCAGACAAAGGAAACTCCACAGTCATTTTGAACACAAAGATTATATTAGTAAGATCAATAGTTTACTATCTGACCAGTCCACCTACAAAATATTAAATAAAGATCCAACTATGAATAACCATAATGAAACCAATCTTCTGATTCGCAGTATGAATGGTTGGTCTCAGGAGTTAAAAAGAAAACTTAAATATTCGCATCCCTTAACACCTCGCCTTTACGGTGCACCCAAAGTACATAAAAATGATGTTCCACTCAGTCCTATAGTAGATGGCAGATTCTCCCCCACAAATCTACTAGCCAAACACTTCGCCAACCTATTACAAGGAAAAATCAGACAATCAGAGTCTTACATAAGCAACTCTCAACACTTTGTGGAGAAACTTAAGAACATTAAGCTATCCAAGACAGGCATGATGGCAAATCTTGATGTTGTATCGTTGTTTACAAACTTACAAGTTAAGGAAGTCATAGACATTATAAAAGATCTCTTTCCTAATGATATCACACAACTTTTCAATCACTGTCTTAAGTCTCATTTCTTTAAAGTCAACAACATTATATATCAACAATTAGAAAGCCTAGCAATGGGCAGTTCCCTGTCACCACCATGTGTGGATTTGTTTATGGAGAAATTAGAAAATGATATTCTAGCTAGCATTACTACAAAACCAAGTCTGGTGGAGATACGTTGATGACGTGTTTATTATCTGGAGAGAAAAAGTAGAAAGCTTACATGAATTCTTAGAAAAAATCAACCCTTTTCATGACAAATTAAAATTTACTTTAGAGTTAGAAAGCAATCATCAATTACCTTTTTTGGATATACTTGTCAAAAGACTAGAGAATGAAGATATTAAACTTACTATATATAAGAAATCCACTGATACTGGACGGTATCTCCATTATTCTTCAAATCATCATCATACACATAAAAGCAGCAGCATCCATGTGCTATGAGACAGAGCCCACAACATAGTCACAGAGAAGAAGACGTATGTACGGAACTTTCCCACATCTCCAAATCTCTTTCTCAAAATGGGTATCCACTAAACTTATTAAAATTCTCTATAAAAACAACCTCCACCAACAACTTATAGCAACTCAATACGCAGTGGCAGAGCTAGAGCTGTTGGCACCCATTTCGGTCCCTGAATTTGCTGCCCCTCTCAATCTTCTTCTTTCACTATGCATTATTCCCGCTTCCTATGCAGGGTCCACATGTTACTTATATGTGACTACTTGTTAGTACCACTCCCAAATGACCTATCGCGTAGTCTGCCGCTGGGGGGGGGGTATATTTTTGGCTGTAGAAGCATATGTTCACGGGGGCCGGTTTGCCTGCTTGCGGGATGAAAAACGGCAGATAAACTGCTGGCAAAAAACCCTACTGCCCACGCCCAAGACCAGCTAACTTGGCTATGCCTGAGGAAGACTCTCAAGTTCCTCGCATCTTCGACGGGAATCGAACCTGGGACACCCCTTCTGCAGGCATATGGTTGCAAAGTGCAAAGCCACTAGGCTAACCATGCAGACTTTACCACCCCTCTCAGTACACACCAAAAATACTACAAAAAGTCAAAACGATGTATAGGGAAATAAATTAAAACACTATGTTTATTTTTGAAGTAAAACTTTAATTTCAATAAAAATAACTAAAATGTTATTTTTCTTGCTTTTTCTGTTAGCAAAATCATCAGTGACATTGGTGAAGTCTGTTTCATAGTAATGTAGATCATTCTTAATCAAATTTTATTTATTAAAACTCCTCTCACAACTAGCAACACTTACAGCAATTGTGAGGAAAATTCGCAGTACTATTACAATATTTGGAACTGAGTTCTCAAGACTTTATTTTAGAATTAACTGCAAAAATTCAAAAAAGTTCAAAGTGCCCCCCCCCCCTCCGCACTCCCTTAGCTACGCCACTGTCAGTATGTATCAACCATTGTCATACCCTATCTTGGTTTAGTCTCCAATAAAATAGCTAGAATTTTAAAATTTTATAACATCAGAGTAGCGTTTAAACTGACTGCTACCAATAGACAGTTTTTAAGATCCCCTAAAGACAGTGTACCTTTTTTCAAATATGCAGGTGTTTACAGCATACCTTGTACATGTGGACTATCATACACAGGCCAAACTTCGAGAAGCTTAGAAATTAGACAAAAGGAACATGGCGGAGACGTTAATCATAACAGAACAGACACCTCAGGTTTGGTGCATCACTTCTCAACTTCAAACCACACTATAGATTGGGATAACAGCTCAATGCCATATGTGGAGGAAGATTACAGATGTCGAATATTTAAAGAAACTGCAGTGGTCCTATGAACAGGAAACAACCTTAATAGAAACCAAGGAGTAATATTAAAGGATATATGGAAAAATCTTATTAACTGATTAAGCTTAGCGGAACTACAGTACGCCAAAAACTATGCAACGCATTTTAATAATAATGACTGAAGTATATCGCTTCACGCGGTGCCTTCCAATTTTGTTGTCTAACCGTTGTAAACCGTTACTGCATTCCTTCGTTTTTTTTTTTTTTTGCATTTATTAGTTTTTTTCACCGTTTAGCCTTGACAAAGCTAGTCAGTTTTGCTAGTGAAACTAGTCGACGAATTTGTACATATATGTATTAAACCTATGGTCTTATAATCCAAATATTGTTGTGTTTAACTTTTCAACAAGATAACAGATTAATTCGGAGGAAAATTGTTGGTTGGAAGTCAATAATGATGTAAGTTTTTTATGTAGTATTATTATATCCTGTGAGCCCATATTCTTGATTCTCAGGTCCTCAGTAGGTATATGTCGGAGCCTGTGTCCGTGAGTCCTGCTAGGAGAGTACGGAGCCATCTGTTCCTGTATACTATTTAGCGTTATCCAGTTTGCACCATGAGGAGGCAGTTTACATTATACCCCAATGTTTTTACAATTGCTTTTATGTAATATGTATGTAATATCCTGAGACCTGTATATCATACTAAATATAAATAATATTTATATTTAGTATGATTGCCTGCACACCCCCTTGAGGGTACACATCAGGAATATGATGATGAAATTTAGGGATATTCAAATCTTGCAACACTTCTGCATTAGTTTTATGGTCTCCAATAATTCTATTTATTTTCCTGAAGCATTTCATTTTAAAAGCCAACAGTTTCCTCTCTTCTTTAAGGTCCAAATTTTACCCCATAGATCACTGATTGTGTATCATTATTTAAAATACTTTGTGTATATCATACTAAGTATATTTCGCAATATTCATCAGTCTCATTCATCCAGCTCAGTGGTTGTAGTATAAAATAAAATGAAAAGGTTGCTGTTTTTTTTCATGAATACAAAAATACAAAACTTTTTAAAATAGTGTATTTATGAATTTATTGGTTGAATTAAGAATATTTTGAAATGACTGCATAACTGAATCAGACTTTATTATTATTATTCAGGCCTCCGGGGAATCAAGGGACTCATTGTGGGAGTGCCTTCCTTGGAAACAGTATCATACCACTCAATGACTGTTCTTGCTCTCACCACTTTATCAGGCAATGCATTCCATGGTTCAATCACCCTCCATGCAAATCAACCACTCCTCACCCTCTTGCTCACAGCTTCCTTTTGTATTGCATCTTCCACCTGTTCCACCAAGTGAAAGAACTCTCCAGTGACAACCCTGTAACTGACTTTCAACAGTTTAAAAGTCTCTATCATATCACCTTTCCTTCTTCTATCCACGAAACTCTGCAGTCCATATTCCCTCAGTCGATCCTCATAACTAACATTGTACAGTCCTGAAACCATCTTTGTTATCTGCCTCTGTACCCTTTCTACAGTTAATTTTTCCTGGAGTCCAAATTTGAGAACAATAGTTTAAGTATTGTCTGATCTGAGTCTTACAAAGGAAACTCTTATCTCAGCAGGTCAACGTCCTTCCCAGTATTGCAGCAATCCTCTGGGTTATCTTCACCACCTCTGCAATATGTCCCCTGAATTTCAGGTTTCTATCAATCATCAACCCCAGATCTGTTGTCTCCCCTACTTCCTCCAGTATAGCTCCACCAACAGAGTATGCAGCGTTGTCCCATTGATGTCTCAAACCTCAAGAACTTACATTTTGCTGCATTAAATCGACACCCCCCATTCATTTGCCTATCTGTCTAGTTTATTCAAATCCTCTTGTAGCGCTGCAACATCTGCACTATTACTAATAACCCTTACCAGCTTCACATCATCTGCAAACAACTGAATATCCTCTTGCAATCTATTGACAATGTCATTGATATAAAAGTTAAACAATATAGGTCCCAGTACTGAATCCTGTGGAATCCCACTTGTAACCTCTGCCTCTTTGATATTGTCCCACTATACACAACTCTCTGATACCTATGAGACAGCCAATCCTGAATCCAGTTGACTTACCTGACATCTAAACCCATAATGCTGCAACTTAAGTATCAGCTTATCATGTGGCACCCTGTCAAATGCCTTTGCAAAATCCAAAAAAAGCGGTATATGCCTTTCCCTCATCAACTACTCTTCTCACTTTATTATAAAAGGCAATCATATTACGAAAGCAGGAGTGCCTCTTAACAAATCCATGTTTATTCTCACAGATAACATTACCCTCATCTGCCCAACACTGTATATGATCTCTCACTAATTTCTCCAAGACCTTGACAACTACTGATGACACAAACTGGCCTATAATTAGACACTTTCAGTCTGCTACCTCTTTTATGCAATGGCAATATCTTGCCTTCCTTCCATTCCTTAGGTACCTTTCCCATAACCAGACTTTCATTGAAAAGCCAGGTCAATGGAGCTGTCAGTTCTTTAGCACATTCTCTCAAACTCATGGTGAAATACCATCCAGCCCCACAGCTTTACTGTAGTATTCAGAACACACTCTCCTCTTGCACCTCTAAACCTCGAACCTGCCCTATCCCTCGAGTATTAAAATCTATTTCTCCATAGGATGAAATACTCCAATAAAGTGTTCATTGAACAACTTCACTATGTCCTCTGCATCACTCAGTCTATTCCCATTTTTATCCCACAATGTCATTCTTCCACAATCGTTTCTCCTCCTACTGGCCACATAGCTCAAAAATTCCCTAGTATTTTCTTTGGATTTTAATGCCAATCTCTTTTCATATTCCAGTTTTGCCTTCCTCACCATACTAGTTACTCTCCTGGCCTAAGTCTTATATTCTTCATGCATCTGCTCTCTACCCCCCCTCTTCTTATCTCTTCCATAATCTCTTTTTCACCTGCAGTTCCTGTTTGATATTGTTTGTCAATCACTTTACACCAAATTGTCCTCTTCTTCACTCGTGGAATACACAAGTGAAGAAGCTAACAAATATTCCTTCACAATTCCCAAGCACTAATGATATCCTGGTATTCCAATCCCCCCCTCCATGAAACTTCCCCAAGTTGACTTCTAAGACTATTATAATCACCTGCCTTATAATTCCACATGAGTTTCCATCTCATTTGATACTCCTGCATGTCTATTATCTTCCAAATCAAAACCACATGGTCACTCTCTCCAACTGGTGGTAGAGATGTCATCTCAGTTATTATCAACTCTTCTGATGCTATAACCAAATCCACAGCTGTTGTACCTCTTGTTCTCTCTATTACATGTTGCCTAAGATCTTTGTTCTTCAAGAATTCTAGAAATTCTATTCCCTTATTACTTCATGCATTTTCCTCTTCCCAGTTTATACTGCTATAGTTAAAATCTTCCATAACAAATCATTCTTCTTGCACTTGCGAAGCTCAACTGCCTAAACATCTCCTGCTCCACACCCTCTATACTCCTTGGCTTGTAGCAACACCCCACTAAATATCCTGTCTTGTCCCACCTCGACCTCACACCATATGCTTTCAAAACCATTACTGTCACCACCTTGCAAAGCCTTCACTCTTAGAGGACATAAGTCATCACCTATCTTAAGCAGCACTCCACCACCACGTCTTCCCTTCCTGTGCTACCAAAAAATGCTGTACCCTGCTACTTCTATTCCTGTTATTATATTATTATTATTCCGGACAACTCCAATGAGTCGACAGACTCATCGAGGGTTTCATATCACCTTCCATCAACCACGTGTTGGAGATCCCAATAATCTTTGGTCAGGCTGATGCTACCAATGCCACCAATTCATCTCCTTTATTCCGGATTTCCGGATACTCCTGGCATTAGTATAAAGCATAAAAATATCACTACTTTTATACCTATCATTATCCCCCCAAACCCCACTGGACTCATTGTTACCTGATGTTGTTCCCCCTTCCTCCAAGCACCTATTCCCACAAGAGGCCACCCCTGCTACCATCCACCCTGGGAATTCTAGTTTCCCTGCATTGACACACTGACTCTTTCAGAAAACAGCAATCTCTCCCAATGCCTACGTCCTTCCTCATTCAAATGTAAGTGGTCACTAGCATACAGGTCCTTTCTGTCCTCAAATGCCCTCCAAGCATCAACATATTCCAATCCTCTCCTCTGACACATTCTGGCTATTATGCTATTCAGTAATACTGTTCTTCTGCTCAGCTCATCACTATCATACTTGGGCAACACACACACAATCTTTTCTCTCTGCATTTTCTTTTCTACAACCTCAAGAAAGAATCTCGGATCTCTCGCCACCTGATTTACATTGCGTCTCAAGTCATTTCGTGCCCACCATCACAATCATCTTATCAACCCTTTCACCCTGCTTAATTGCCATAGCCACACTCTCTATCATTCCTCCAGGCAAACACGCCTATGGCATCCTGCTCTTACCACTCTGTTCCTTGATTGCCCACCTGCATCCCTCACTCTCTCTCTCTCCTCTCTTTCACTCTGTCTTCCCATACATACCTGCTGTCCTGGCATCATTCTATCCCTGGTTCCAGCACTTCCTTACATTCTTCTCATTCCCCCTCTCTGACTGTTTCCATTCTCTCCTCTTCTATCATTCCCATAACTTTCATTTCCTCTCTCTACTGTTTCTATTCTCTCCTCTTCTCATTCCCATAACTCTTTAAACTGTATATTTGCATAATTATTGTGCTCTTCATTTTCAGTACCTGAGCCAAGGACCTGCATTACTCTTTGCTGATCCTTATGGTCTCCTGAGATAACTAAGTAAAAAAAAAAAAAAAGTGATTCTCAGCTCTTCTTCCATTCTAGTTCTGAGACCTGAAAGGCTTGATAGTCTTGTTTGATTTCTAATGCAGGGTTCCTATATTATAATCTTTAGTCCCCTCATGATACTAATGTACTAAAATATTCTAAACAAAACAAAAACCATTTACATAGTTCCAGAATTAAAACCCCCCATTAAACTTATTAATTTAGAGACATGTATAATGCATAGCATTATACATGTCTGTAAGGATATGGGATACTAAGGCAATTGATGTCAAGTCATTGGCCTCTATATACAAGTTACTTCATATGTAAACTGTTTGCTTACACTTGGATAAAGGATGAAACCAAGAATATAATTTCTTGGCATCTTTAATTTATTAATCAATAACTTAGCACCACATTACCATATACTTTTTATATCAAAAGATGTTTCAAACTTGAAAAATTACTAGTTTCACATATCAGTTTTAGTTTTGTCAAATGCAAACTGAAGTTCTGGGTTAAAATGAGTCTAGACTGCATAGTGCATTATAGGATTTGCTGGACAGAATTAGATTTCAGACTTTTATGGATAAAATACAAGTTGTTCATCTTCACAAGGCCTTGATATGGCTGTACCTGGTCTGTGTGTTTGGTTACTTGCATTCTGAAGGGATCTAGACACTGAAAAAGGTCTATTCTCTTCTGTTTTAGAAAATACAGCTATTCATCATGATGAATAGGCAGGTGAGAGATGGTAGACATGCAAGTTTTAAAAGGATTTTATATGACTAAGGTGGGTGAAATTTTTCACCACCAACAAAGAGAAATTAGGTCATGGAATCTAAATGGAAATATAGTTAGGTGAGAGCTAGATTTCTTTCTTGGTGAGTTGAGTTGTAAGTGTGAGTGGTCATTGCTAGTAACAAATAGAAGAGGCACAACAGTGTTTGGGGTTAAGCACGCTTCCTGTGATGAACTTGTGTACTCCCTGAATGCTCCCATATAAATTGTATGGATGCATGCAAACTGGTTATTTCTGTTTATTCTTAAATAACAATTCTGACTGTTACCAAATTTACTGAACAGTGAGAAAACTAGATTTTTTATAAGATAAAACTAATAATGGTGTTATGTGTGATTGCTAAAGTAATATTCTTCTCCTTCTAGCATATCCGACAGACAGTCTTAACACGAGCAAACAGCAAGAATCAAGTAGAGAATTTAGAAGAAGAAACTGAAGCTGCTGTAGCTCAAGAAATGAAAGATATAACCCCACCTATTTATTCTCATCCTGAAGTTATTGATCTGACAGAAGGACGAGGAAAAGATGGACAGCCACTCTCTGAACTTGCAAAACAGCAAAAAGAACGTGAAGCATTTCTTCAGCAACAGCGTGATCTTATGGCTCGTCATGTTCTTCAAATTAGTGAAGGTATAGTTTTGACTTGAGTTTTTGAGTTTATAAATATTATTACTATTATTACGGGCGACTCCAGGGAGTCCTTAGACTCATCGAGGGAGGCCCTAAACATCATGTCCATACAACTATACGACATTCTCACACTATCTATCATACCTTGCCTTGAACTCGCTCACTGTCATAGCACCCACAACAGGCTCTGGCAGCTTATTCCACTCATTTACCACTTTAAAAGTAAAGAACCCAGCTCTGACACCTCTGCTAACCACACTCTTGCCCAGCTTCCATAGGTGTCCCCTAGTTCTCCCACCACCAGTCCTGATCTCAAAAATATCCTCTGAATTAATCCTATAGAAACCCTTTAGCAATTTGAATGTCTCAATCATATCTCCCCTTTTCCACCTATCAACTAATTTCTGCAACCCACAAAACTTCAACCTGTTCTCATATAGTTCATTCCATAGACCTGCTATCATCTTGGTCACTCACCTCTGGATCCTTTCAACCTCCTTGCCATCAAGAAGGAACCTAGGTGACCAAATCTGGACACAGTAGTCGAGATTAGATCTTATCAAGGCTCGGTACAGAAGTACAATAACTTGCTTGTTTCTGTTCGTCAAAGTATTTTTCAACAATCAAGTGAGTTGATGAGCTGATTTAGCTACTTTTGCAATGTGCCCCCTAAACTTCATCTCCCTATCCACCAGCACTCCCAAGTCCCTGACCTCATCAATCTCCTGGAGTACACTTCCACCAATGTGATATACTGCTGCTAATCTTTTCACCCCAAAATGCATGACCTTACATTTTGTCACATTAAATTGACAACCATTCTCCTTAGCCCAGAACTCCAATCTATCCAAGTCGTCCTGCAAGATTTTGACATCTTTTTGATTGATTTTTGATTTTGACATAAAGATTTTGAAATATATAAATTATTTTT
This sequence comes from Typopeltis vanoorti, assembly GCF_054136105.1. NCBI lineage: Eukaryota > Metazoa > Arthropoda > Arachnida > Uropygi > Thelyphonidae > Typopeltis > Typopeltis vanoorti. The sequence continues at coordinate 27,813,384 of NC_143549.1, forward strand.
ATAATTACTATTGCATAATTCGAAAATTTATTTATCACTAGGTTAGACTATAATAGATTTAGTTTAATCCTTTATCCCAGTGAGAGCAAAAAAAGTTTGCGCCTGAAAATATCTTCAGGACTAAATATAGTGTTGTACTATCTTATCCAGTAAGTAGTGCAACACCAAGGCAACTCGTGGCAAAGGTGGAGCAAAACTGCCTGGTAGCTTGCTCCACCTTTGCCACGAGTTGCCTTGGTGTTGCACTACTTACTGGATAAGATAGTACAACACTATATTTAGTCCTGAAGATATTTTCAGGCGCAAACTTTTTTTGCTCTCACTGGGATAAAGGATTAAACTAAATCTATTATATATTGCATAATTCGATTACATAAATGATTTGTGGATGTTTAATGCGGATGGAAGAAGGGTGTGTGCGAAGTGTGACCTGAACGAGGAATTGATGAATGCGAATATGAAATTGATGACAGAAAGTGCTAGTACCGATTGTGTCGCGAGTGCACATTTGAAAGAGAAGGATGGTGAGGAAGACAGGTGAAAAAATGTTAAAAAATCAGGAAAAAAGATAAAGAGCGATTTGACAACCGTAACAGATGTTAAAAGGGACGAAAGTGAGACGGAAAGAAACGAAATTGAGAACGAATGAAAGTAGAAATGGCGTGATGCAGAAATCGAAAGAATGAATGATAGTGAAAAAAGAATGAATGATGGCAAAAGTTGGACGCATGTTGGAACGAAAGTACTGAACCAAAGAAAGATGAACGACAGTAAAAGTGAGAAGAATGATAGCGAGCGAAAGTTGGACACATGTAGTCCGAAAGTACGGAAACATAAGAAAGATATGTGAGAGTGAAAGTGAGAAGAATGATAGTGAAAGTTGGCCGTATGTTGGACCGAAAGTACGGAAACAAAGAAGGATGAATGAGAGGGAAAGTGAGAAGAGGGGGTCGAGAGTTAGAAAGTTAGAAAGATTTAATGATAGAGAGAATGTGTCACGAGGTTCGGAAGGTGAATTGGATTGGATGAAGCAAGAAATGAAATGGATGCGGAATGAAATTAAGAGAATTCAGGTCAAAACTATTAAAATAAATCATGATGGCATGAAAAAGTTAACGAAAGATGAGTGAGTGGCGTTGTATGGCGACTGCATTATTAAAGGTGTGCTAGAGGATAAAATGCACAAGGTATGTTTTCCAGGCGGTAAAATGAGTAGAGTGATTGAGGCATTGAATATGAGGCGGGAACGAGCAAAAGAGTTAATTGTATTAATTGGTACAAATGATTTGAGAGAGAACAAAGAGCATGTCAAAATGAATGTCAGGAGACTGCTTGGAAAGATAAAAGAGAATAGTGTGACAGGAAGGGTGGTCAGTGTGTTGCCTAGGTATGATTGTGGTGAAATGAGGCGGAGAGCAAGGATTATGAATGATATTCTGGCTGAAATGTGTGAGGAGATGGGAGTACAGTTTATTAATGTGTGGAATGAGTTTGAGGGACGAAGTGAGCTGTATGGGAGCGATGGACTGCATTTGAGTGGTTATGGTGTGAGTCGCTTGGAGAGACTGTTGCTGGAAAGTAGAGAAGTGAATAGAAAGTAGAGAAGAAAAGCTGGAAAGTAGAGGAGTGGTTATGGTATGAGTCGCTTGGAGAGACTGTTGCTGGAAAGTAGAGAAGTGAATAGAGAGAATGAATCAGATCAAGAGGGAAGTGATGTGGAAGAGCAGGAGAGTAAGACAGGAGAGATTGAAGAAGTGGAAATGAATGGGGAAGTGAGTGGTATGAGTATAGAAAATGAGAGAATGGGTGTGCAAGAGGAGCAGGGAAACGGGGAGGCTCAGGGTGGACAGGGGTACACAGCGTGAGAAAGGTGGATGCTCCAAGAGGAGGTGAGAGCATGTGTAAGCAGGAAAGTAATGGGATGATCAGGGATCAAGAGAAAACAGATGGAATTGCAAAGGGTTCTAAAATGAAGAAGCAGAAAGGGAAATGGTCCCAGTTCAGCATGGAGAGATCACATCGAGTGAGTGGTATCAGTGGAACTAGCTGTAGATCCAGAAATGAGTTGTTGTGTTTGTATACCAATGATAGAAGTATAAGAAACAAGGCGGATGAAATGGTTGCACTAATTGCACTAATCTGTGCACCCAGAGATTGTCGGAATAAGTGAGACATGGTTAGATGAGGATGACATCCTGACAGGAATAGAGATGGAAAGGTATGATGTGTTTCGTGAGGACAGAAGGGGTAAAAAGGGAGGGGGAGTGCTATTGATGATAGAGAAAGTGTTATGTCCATACAAGGTAGAGATGCAAGAGGGAAATAGGGCCAGTGGTTTTGAGGCAGTATGGTGTGAGATAGAGGTGAATGGAATCAAATACTTGGTGGGATGTTGTTATAGACCTGGTAATGTGGATGGTGGTGATAGTGAAATGTATAGTCAAATAAGCCAAGCAAATAAGAAAAGGGTGATCATTATGGGTGGTTTTAATTATAGCAATATAGACTGGAATGAAGAGATAGCAACTGGAAGTAAAGAAAATGAGTTTCTTGAGTTTTTGAGGGATAACTACCTCAGACAGTATGTAACAGTGGGCACACGAGGATTAAGGGTCTTGGATTTGGTCATCTCATCGGAGGATGTAATTATCAATGAGGTATCAAATCATCTGCCAATTGGTGAAAGTGACCATGAGGTGATTACCTGGGTGGTTGCCAGCAGTGCAAGGATCCCTGTGAAAAAAGGGTATATGTGGAACTACAATTGGGGGGGGGGGTGATTATGAAGAGCTCAGGAGACAGCTTGCAGGTGTAGCATGGAATGAGGAGTTAGCTGGAAAAGAGATCAATGCAGCTTAGGGGAATTTTCAAAAAATATTTAATGGATGCAATGTCTAAATGTATACCACGGGTGAGAAGGTTAAATAAATTAGGTGTGAGATGGATGAATAAAGAGATTAAGCATGCGATACAGAGAAAGAGGGCATTGTGGAGGCAGCGTAAGCAAAGTGGAAATAACCAATTCCATGAGGTCTACAAAGACCTGGCAAGGAGGGTGACTTGGTTGGTGAGGGTAACTAAAGAGAGGAATGAACAGCAGTTAGCAAATGATGCAAAAAAGAATCCTAAGGAGTTCTTTCGATATGTAGCCAGCAAAAGAAAGAATGATTATGGAAGGATGACATTGATTGGAGGAAATGGTATAAAGACAGCTGTTGCAGAATGTGCGGTGGAGATACTTAATGAGCAGTTCATAAAGATCTTTCAATCTTGTGAATGTGACTTCATGGAGAGATTAAGAGCAGTTGATGATGGGGAGGAGAGACTGACTGTAAGTGAGCAAGAGGTGTTTGGGGAGTTGAGTAAACTAGATGTAAATAAGGCTGTGGGACTTGAAAATATATCACCGCGTATTCTGAAGGAATGTGCCAGAGAGATAACACCTGCCTTGGCAATTTTTTTTAATACGAGTCTTGCACTTGGTCAAGTCCCTAAAGAGTGGAAGGAGGGCAAGATTGTGCCACTTCATAAAGGAGGTGATCGAACTCAAGCATCAGACTATAGGCCTATCTGTGTGTCAGTGTTGTGGTTAAGTTGTTGGAGAAGCTTGTGAGTACTAGGATCCAGAGTTGGGTTGACAACAAAGGTATAATCTTTGATGGACAGCATGGATTTGCTAAAGGGAGGTCATGTTTTAGTAATCTACTTACTTATTACAATAAAGTGACTGCTTCCTTGGACAGAGGAGAAGGATACACAGTAATATACTTGGATTTTGCAAAAGCTTTTGATAGAGTACCTCATGATAAGTTGACAGTCAAACTAGAGCAGATGGGGTTGGATATTAGATTAGTGCATTGGATTGGAGACTGGCTATCTGATAGGTATCAACAAGTTGTGTATGGGAGTGCAATATCCAGGAAAAGGAAAGTCACTAGTGGAGTGCCTCAGGGGTCTGTTTTAGGGCCATTACTATTTAACTTGTATATTAATGATATTGGCAAAGATTTGGATGGAGATATTCAGTTGTTTGCAGATGATGCAAAGTGAGGACGAACCATAAAGAGTAGTGAAGATGTTGTGGCCTTGCAAGAAGACTTGAATAAATTGAGTGATTGGGCAAGCAAATGGGGATGTGAGTTCAATGTTGCAAAATGTAAGGTTTTAAAATTTGGAAAACAAAGATGGGATGCAGAATTTATGCTTGGTGAGAATATATTGTTGGAAGTAGAGGAAATAAGAGATCTGGGGGTGATAGTGGATAAGGAACTAAAATTTAGGGGACACATCGCCAAAATTGTGAAGACAACACAAAGACTTCTGGGAATGATGCGGAGGACACTGACGTGTAGAAGTAGGGAGATTCTTGTTCCATTGTATAAGGCTTTGATTAGGCCACACATGGACTATTGTGCCCAGATTTGGTCACCTGGTTTTCAGAAGGATGAAGAGATGTTGGAATGGGTCCAAAGGCGACTGACTAAGGTAGTTTCTGACCTCTGGAATGTCAAGTATGAGGAAAGATTGAAAAGATGTAATTTGCAGAGTCTAGTGGAGAGATGGAAGAGGGGAGATATGATAGAGACCTACAAGTTGGTAAGGGGTTGTTATAGGATCAATGGTGGAGAAGTTCTACAGAGAGTAGTGGGAGATGAGGGGAGAACCAGAGGTCATCCCTGGAAACTGTATAAAGAGGGTGTGAGTAGGGGAGTGAGAGGCAGGTTTTTTTCATGCAGAGTTGTGAGTGATTGGAATGCCTTGCCTGAGCGTGTGGTGTCTGCAAGGAGTTTAAATGTGTTTAAGACACGGTATGATGAGATGTGTTTGAGATAAAAGGACCTCCTAGATGAGTCTTTGACTCCATGAGGTCTTGTTTAATAATAATAATAATAATGGCAATATGAGGGAAGTGCCAATTATATAGTATTTAAGTAAGTGCTATATAAATCAAGCAGATATTAAATGCAACTTTCTTTCAAAACTGAATACAGAAACTATAAAAGTTCGTATGAAATTTGACCAGAGAGCTTACAGGACTTTGAAATAATGCTGGATTTAATATCTGCTTGATTTATATAATTTTTCATCACCAAAATGAAGCATTTTGGCTCTTTATTTTAATAAATTTAAGTAAGAGCTTTACTTTATGTAATCATATTCTTTGATTCACTAGACTACCATCCCATTTGGTGGCATCATGGTAGTATCTTCTGTTATTACTGTATGAAATGATAGTATTAAATTCAATGCTCATGTCCCAAATTCTCATAAGGTAGTTGTTCTTGAGTAGCTTAAGGATTTCAATCTTCTCACTTCCACATGTTATTTCTGCTTCACATTAATGATTCCATAGTTGGTCACCCTCTTGTCATTCACCGGTTTGTCTAAACATTTCAGAATCAGTTCTCTACATTTCTTGGCCCGTAGTAATTATCACTATCTAAAATTCCTGCTTGCCTCAATCTCATACTAGATGTCTTTGGTCATTATTTCTTTGTTTATTCTTCATTATTCTGCTTTCAAGTTCCAGAAGGAGATGCATTTCTTCTGAAATCATTGGGAATACCCACCTCCAGTTTTATATTTTCTGTCTTTTTGAAAAATGTTATAACCCTAATCTACTCCTGTGAGTACACATCTTCCATTAATCACATGTCAAGAAGGCAGGAAAAAAAAATCAGAAGACCAAGATCTTAGATTTATATAGTTAGTGGTGCTATTTTGTCTGTTTCAAGTTAGAGCAGAAGCAACTAAGAAGACTGAAGCAATCTGTAAATTGCATGTGGTCTTCTAGCTGATTTGGCATCTTTTGCAGGATGAAAAATACTCACTGACCAGGATTTTCTAGGAAGTATCAGACAGTGGTGCCTTAGATAACCAAAATTGTAAGATTTGACAATATTGAAGATCCAATAAATGATATATTAATTTGGAAGGAAATTGTTGCTGTGGACACTACTAATAATGAAGATTTAATTATGTAATATTATCATGTACCTTGAGAATACATATCAAGAAATAAAATGTGAAATGGTGTTGTCTTGAAAAGTGGAATCAGGTTATAGATATATATGCTAAGATGGCCAATGTATATGAAAAGAGTTGTGGTAGAGGCAATAATATGAGGCAGTTTCTACACCATGTACTCCATTTTCACATCTTTCATCAATCACCATACTACACTACTTTCTACCATTCCACTTCATTCATCTTTGACTTGGCCACCACTGGCACCTGCCTTCTTACTTTTGACCACCAGTCCCTTTTCTAAATGTTGATGCTTTGAGGTGAGTGCATTGTATTATGCCAATTGCATGTTTTACAAGGGAAAATATAGTATCTCAGAAATTGTCATTACTACACTAAGGAGGAAATTTAATTTATGCATTTCGGAGAATACAATGAATTGATTAATGTGTAATTACTCTGTTTAATAGAATATAGAATGTGGTTATGTGATGCAAAGTTCAGATGAAAAGCTTTTCCAAGAGAAGCTAAGCTGTTATTCTAATAAAAAAAATTTCTTGGCTGGGAACCTCATTGTATTTTGGCATTTTATACCTGCAAGACAGTTACCAACTTTCAAATTGCTCTATTTTTTCAGATCCTTGATTTGATCAGCTTTTACATTTCCATTTTTAAAGTATTCCTAATTGCATCTACCTCTTGATTTTGGACTATTTTAGATAGTTGAATTTAAATCTGGTATAATCTATCATTTTCTGAGAAATGAGTCATGATTGAGTTTAGTAATATTGGATTTGATTAGGGTACTTTCTCCTATTGCAGAAAATATTTAAGTAAATTTCCTTAAATATCACACAACATTCAAGTGCAAAACCTGTCATGTAAAAAATTATAAATGAGTTTTGTAATTATTGATATGAGATCTCCATGGAGTCAATGAGAGGTCCACTGCCAGACATCATTCATTAAACTGTACCATAAACTCATGTACTGTTTTTGCACTTGCTATACTTTCAGGTAATGTTATTCCACTCACCAAGCACTTGTCATCCAAAAAATCTGCTTCGCATGGACTCCTTATATAGCTGCCAGGAATAGTTCTTGTTCTGCCCTTGCCACCTTGCATTCTGTGAAAAATCATATACCTGATGCCTTTTTTTCCTTTATTCTTCCCTTAGTGAGAGGTCATGAAAATCTTGAGTCAATTGTATAAAAAAAGTTCAAGAACCAACATCTCCAGAGTAGTTCTCCAAGCACTTTGCATCAGAATTAAACCTTATTTTATGTCACCTTTTTACACTTTCTTATTCTGAGCTGAGGACTAACAGCAGTGAAGATTAGATATCCAACCTCTCAAAAAAGTAAGGATATAGACAAATTAGAGACTAATTACTCTCATATCGGTCTTCTTTAAAAATAAAAATCAGCAGTAACTTCTATGCATCAGTCTCTCATCTAGTCAGAAACTGCCAGTTTATATTCTGCCATAGTCATTCCACAGGAAACCTTGGCACATTTGAATGAAGGCATATAGGATGAGAACTTGAAAAGGATAGTACTTATATAAACTAGCAAGAATATGATGATGTATTCAGAGCAAATGTATTGATCACCTGAGAAGCTGAGAATGTCGTTATGGAAGATTTGTTGCATGGGTATCTGCACGAAATTGAGATTTAAATCATCCAAATCACCAAAGTCATAGTCATACTGATTGCTGATGAGAAAAGGTGGGTGCAGAAGGATGCTATGAGAATGGGTAAGATTAAGGGATTTAAAGTTGAGGAAAAAAAGGTTAGTCTAAGAAGTATGATATGATACAGAATAAAATGAAATTAAAGAATGATGGAAGCTTTAAGCAAAAAAAAATTTTAAATGGGATACACACAGATTACAGAAGAAGGAAGCTTGTTGATACCAACAGGATATTCTGACCAGAAAGATTTCATATATTGAAAAGAACTGGTAATATTAGATTCATGTTTAGTGACTTACCATGTTTAAGTATTTGTTCATTTTTTTTACTTTTCTGGTATAGTTATTAGGAAAAAAATGCTAGACTTATATTGCTTGTAATGGCACTGATCAATAGCAGAAAATTGGTGAGTGAATTTAACATGCTAAATTCTGTTTGCTGCAGTGCGTGTGTGTGACAGAGAGATTTGCAATTTCATTGCAAAGGGTGAAAGATTTGTGGAAGAAATGAGACTGTTAAAGTTAGGAGTGTGAAGTAAAGTTTCACATGTTTCTTTATAAAGCCATTCCATGAAGGACCGACAGGGTGCTTAAGGGTCAAAGCTATATAACTATGAGAAGACATCCACATAACCTTCAAAAGAATGCAGAGAACCGACCAGGGCTTCTGTCCTAATATCCAGTCCTCACGTTCTCATGATGCACCCTGTTGGGTATCTACCTGGATACTGAATGGACGAGGATGGACTGGCAATTTGGGATTTAGCTGACCAAATTGTATTCTTATTGGCTTAAGCTAAAATTTCAAATGATGTTACAACATGACAAAATTTCATGCTGGCTGGGGTTTCACCCGGTTAAACAAGGTTCCCGTTGTTTTCACCTGGAAACCAGGGCAAACAGCGAAAAGTCAGCTACTGGAACAAATCCTAAAACTTACCCCAACTCAACACTACCAGAGTTCAAGATTGGTACTATCAACATAAGAAGCCTGAATAGCAAAGAAATGGAGCTAGATGAGGAATTAGATAAGAACCAGATTGACATATTAGTGGTGACTGAAACAAAAAAGACAAACTGGTGAGCTCTTTCTGAGCAATAAATACAAAATATTATTAGATATGTGAAGAGCCAAAGGCTTCAATTCGGCGACATATAACTTGTTTAAGTTAAGGGATATTACATCCCATATAGTTTCTTAGCCTCTGGCAATGACAATCAAGGAAAAGGAGTAGCCATAGCAACACTAAATAAGAGACTAATCTTCTTGAATGATAGGCAGTCTCAAGTAGTGATGTTGGCAAATATCGAATGGGGAACTGGACAATGAGACTTATTTGTGCCTATGGTCCCACAGAAGGTTCTACTAAGGTAGAAGTGGAGGAATTTTTTGAGGCTTTCGAAAAAGCAACTTACACAATAAAAAAGGAAAAGTTGGTCCTTGTTGGGGATCTAAATAGCAGAGTAGGAAATGATTGTGAGACATACAAAAATATTTTGGGAAAATTTGGAGAAAAGAGCAAAGCTAATAATAATGGCAAATATCTGTTGGATTTCTGCTCAGGACATGGACTGGTTATTACTAACACCATGTTCCAACATAAAAATGTGCACAAATTCAGATGGAGAGAAGAGGCTAGGAATAAGAAAAGTCTCATTGACTATGTTATTGTTGATAGTGATGTTTTCTCCCTGGTGCAGGACACCAGAGTGTACAGAGGATTTGAAATTGGAAGTGATCACTATTTAGTCTTGAGCAGGATAAAATTGAATTTCATATTGAAAAGAATAACATGTAAGAAAGTTTTAAAGCGAATAAAAGTTGAGCAGCTCTCAGATGTGAACTGTAGACTAAAATGCAGAAAGATTATTGAAAAGAAAATGAAAGAGTTTGAGAGTAGGAACCAAACCTTGGAGATTCAGTAGCAAGCCCTAAAGAAAATACAGATTGATTCAGCCAGTGAGGCATGTGGTGAGGTCTGCAAGGATAGAAAAATCAGAACTCTATGGTGGACACAGGACGTTAAACAGGCAATGAAGGGAAAGAAGAAAGCATATCAAAAGTTTCTGGCAAATAAGTCAGCTTGTGCTCTTAGAGAATACAGAGACAAATGTAAGAAAGCTAAACACTGTGTAAAACTAGCTAAACAAAAGTCATGGGAAGACTTTGTTAGAACATTGAAAATAAATATCAAGAAGGTGGCAAGATATTCTGGAGGTTGTTGAAGAAGCTCAGAAATGGAGAAAGAATGCTGCAAAAGGAATTAGAGATGATAAAGGTGATATGAAAACAGGAGAAAAAGATATCCTTGAAGTATGGTGTAATTACTTTGAAAATCTGCTAAATGAAACAGTGATGACATGACAGTGATAAAAACACACTGCATGCAGTCAGGAATACATATCCATACTTGAAGTAGAAAAAGGCATATGTGGAGAGGCAGCAGGAGTAGATGACATTTGACCAGAAATGCTCAAGTATTATTATTAATACTAGCGATTCCCAGCAGTCCTTGGACTCATCGAGAGAGGACCTAACCATCATGTCCATCACAGCTATTCGACATTCACACAGTACCTATCATACTTTGCCTTGAACTCATTCACTGTCATAGCACCCACAGCAGACTCGGGCAGCTTATTCCACTCATCCACCACTCTAAAAGTAAAAAACCCAGCTCTAACATTATTACTAACCACACTCTTGCCCAGCTTCCATGGATGTCTCCTAGTCCTCCCACCACCAGTCCTGTTCTCAAAAATATCCTCCGAATTAATCCTATAGAAACCCTTCAGCAATTTGAATTTCTCAATCATTTCTCCCCTTTTCTGCCTATCAACCAAGTTCTGCAACCCTCAAATCTTCAACCTGTTTTCATAAGGTTCATTCCATAGACCTGCTATCAATATTGGAGGTTAGATCCTCACAACCTCCTTGCCATCAAGAAGAAACCTAGGTGACCAGATCTGGGCACAGTGATCAAGATGGGGTCTTATCAAGGCTCGATACAGAGGAACAATAACTTGCTTATCTCTGCTTGTCAAAGTGTTCTTCAGCATCCAAGTGATTTGATGAGCTGATTTAGCCACTTTTGCAATGTGCCCCTTAAACTTCAACTCCCTATCTACCAACACTCCCAAGTCCCTGACCTCATCAATCTCCTGGAGTACAGTTCCACCAATGTGATATACTGCTGCTAATCTTTTCACCCCAAAATGCATAACCTTGCATTTTGCCACATTAAATTGACATCAATTCTCCTTAAACCAGACTTCCAATCTATCCAAATCATCCTGCAAAATTTTGACATCTTCTGCATTCATTATTGCCCTACCCAACTTTGCATCATCAGCAAACAAATGAACCGTTCCTCTCAGATCCTTCCCTATATCGTTAATGAACAAATTAAATAGCATTGGTCCAAGAACAGAACCCTACAGCACACCACTAGTCACAGGCCGTCTTTTGGACTCTACTCCTGAGTAAACTACTCTTTGGTATCTCTCCATCAATGACCCTCCTATCCATCTCACCAATCCTATATCCATTCCAATATGTTGCAGTTTACGGATTAGACTTCCATGTGGTATCCTGTCAAAGGCCATAGCCAAGTCCAGCAGTATCACTGCAAACCCATTACCCTTATCCAGCTCAGCTGTAATTGTGTAATAAAACCTGAGTAAGTTACTGAGACATGATCTACCCTTTACAAACCATGTTGTTCCCCCATACAATATCTCATTTTCATCAATCCATTCCTGTATTTTTCCCTTGACTACTTTCTCCAAGACCTTGACAACGACTCCTTGATATGCTGATCGGTCGGTAATTTGCAAAAGTAGGCTTGGATCCTCCTTTATGCAATGGAACTATTTTCCCCTCTTTCCATCCCTTCAGGACTAAACCAGACCCTAGACTCAGATTAAACAATAAGGCCAAGGGCACTTACAATTTTTTAGCTGCTTCATGTAAAACCCGTGTTGATATACCATCCAATCCCACAGATGTATTCACATTAAGGTTGTGTAATAGACTATTCACCTCCACTTCATTCACCACAATTCCCATATAAGCTAATGATTCCTTCATTAGTTTATATGGGAATTGTGGGTTATATACTCTTTGATGATATACTCTTGCAAAGTGCTCACTCAGTAATTCCACTATATCGACTGATTCAGTGACCTCCCTGCCATCGTGTTCCTTAAAAGCAATCTGCCGTGTACAGTTTTTCTTTTACTTGCAGCATATTGAAAGAACTGTTTGAGATTCTCTTTAGCTTACATGGCTAATTTCCTTTCATAATCCGTTTTTGCTTTTCTCACCACACTCGTTACCCTTCTGGCCTGCGCTTTATACCATTCATATACCTGCAGGTCACCTTTCTCCTTAAATTCCTTCCACAGTTTCTTTTTTTGCAACTCAAGTTTAATGGTGTTATTCATCCATTTAACCCCTACTTGATTTAATATTTGGACTCTAGGTATACATTTAACCATAACCTCCAGCATCTTGAATGCTCCTTGACCACTTCCCATGCCCTCTCAACATCCAGCCCTTGCAGTTTTACATGCCATGCACTGAACCAAGCAATCTCCTAAGCTTGTCATACTTGCCAGCATGATAATTCCACATGTACCCTGTCTTAATCGAAAATTTCACACATTTAGCCACCTCCCAGGTCAAGACCCTATGATCAGTCTCACCAATAGGAGGCAACATGGTCATATTCATTACAGCCAAATTCTCAGATGCTATTACTAGGTCAAACACTGTCGAACCCCTAGTATTTTCCATTACATGCTGTCTCAGATAGTTATCCGTTAGTAACTGAATAAAATCCAGTTCCTTCCTCACATGTGTCCTCTCCTCCTTCCAATCAATGTTACCATAGTTGAAATCCCCCATAATAACTACCCTCCTTCCACTCATTTCATCAATTTGTTTATGCATATTATCTCCACCATCTATTCCACACCTGGTCTATAGCAGCACCCAACTGTAAATTTTGTTCCTTTAGTCCCAATCTCACACCAAATAGCCTCAAATGAGCTCTTTTCACTATCCTGAAATACAACTTCTATTCTCCTTGGTTGCAGTCCATCAGCTATCATCAATAACACTCCTCCCCCCATTTTATTCTCTCTGTCCCTCCTGAGCACACTATACCCTTCACAGTCTATCCCGCTAACTATATCATCTTCTGTCAGCCATGTTTCACTAATTCCAATAACCTGTGGCCAGGAAGAGCCAACCAAGGCCAAAAATTCTTCCTTCTTGTTCCTAATACTCCTGCATTAGTATACATGAAATGCAGAGATCCATTTGTCCCACCCCTATCTTGATGCATTATACTAACTATCCCATTCTGATTTCTTGTCCTTCGTACTGGCTCAGGCACATTATAAACATTCTTACACTCGACTGCCTCACTGATGTCTGCATATCCACTTCCTCCCCTCCTTAATAGTTCTGGTTTCCCTGATTTTGCACATCCTCTCTCACTTCACTCAGCGACACTTTTTCCAGTCTTCGCACACCAAATCCATTCAAATGTAACTCATCCATCTTGTACAAATCCTTTTGCCCACAAACTCCACACCACACCATCTGCATAACCTGCGCATAAAGTCATTTGCGATTATGGCTCTTCTTCTAAACTCTTCTCTGTCATACCACGACAACAGACTCACTATCCGAACTCTGTCACTCTTTTCTTTCACTACCTCTAATAATTCCTTCACATCCTCTCTCTCATGTCAAATTTATCTCCTTTCAAATCATTCGTAACCACTACGACTATTATTTCTTTCACCCTCTGCTTCTGCGCTCTAATACTTTTACTTACATCCTTAATTTTCACACCCGCTAAGTATGATTTAGTCAAACTCTCATCTATCACACCTCTTACTAAGGAGTCACCATACAACACTCTTTCCTTCAATTCTGAAACACTCCCAGTCATATGCTTATTATTCCTTTCGTACACTTACTTATTTCTGTATGCCGAGGCGCTTGGTAAAGAGTTTTGCAGTCGCTCCAACTGCCGCTTCACCCTATGTATTACTCCGCATAACCGTGCAATCTCACTCATTACAGCTATTTTTTCATTTTTTTTATCATTCAAACCATTTTCTCTCTCTGTATAATTACTTCTACTCTCTCTTTCATCACCGCTCTCATTGCTATCTTGTACAATATCACAATTTACTATCAAACCACTATTTTCTCTCATATTCTGGCTTTCTTCTACAACAACTATCTCATGACCTGACCCACACTTTAATTCCTCACTTTCCTTACACTTTCGGCAGTCTCCCACCACTATCATTATCTATCCAAGCTCCAGCCTCTTTTAGGAATGCATACTGTGGTTAAGTTGTTGGAGAAGCTTGTGAGAACTAGGATCCAGAGTTGGGTTGACAACAATGGTATAATCTTTGATGGACAGCATGGATTTGCTAAAGGGAGGTCGTGTTTTAGTAATCTACTTACTTATTACAATAAAGTGACTGCTTCCTTGGACAGAGGAGAAGGATACACAGTAATATACTTGGATTTCGCAAAAGCTTTTGATAGAGTGCCTCATGATAAGTTGACAGTCAAACTAGAGCAGATGGGGTTGGATATTAGATTAGTGCATTGGATTGGAGACTGGCTATCTGATAGGTATCAACAAGTTGTGTATGGGGGTGCAATATCCAGGAAAAGGAAAGTCACTAGTGGAGTGCCTCAGGGATCTGTTTTAGGGCCATTACTATTTAACTTGTATATTAATGATATTGGCGAAGATTTGGATGGAGATATTCAGTTGTTTGCAGATGATGCAAAGTTGGGACGAACCATAAAGAGTAGTGAAGATGTTGTGGCCTTGCAAGAAGACTTGAATAAATTGAGTGATTGGGCAAGCAAATGGGGATGTGAGTTCAATGTTGCAAAATGTAAGGTTTTAAAATTTGGAAAACAAAGATGGGATGCAGAATTTATGCTTGGTGAAAATATATTGTTGGAAGTAGAGGAAATAAGAGATCTGGGAGTGATAGTGGATAAGGATCTAAAATTTAGGGGTCACATCGCCAAAATTGTGAAGACAACACAAAGACTTCTGGGAATGATGAGGAGGACACTGACATGTAGAAGTAGGGAGATTCTTGTTCCATTGTATAAGGCTTTGATTAGGCCACACATGGACTATTGTGCCCAGATTTGGTCACCTGGTTTTCAGAAGGATGAAGAGATGTTGGAAAGGGTCCAAAGGCGACTGACTAAGGTAGTTTCTGACCTCTGGAATGTCGAGTATGAGGAAAGATTGAAAAGATGTAATTTGCAGAGTCTAGTGGAGAGAAGGAAGAGGGGAGATATGATAGAGACCTACAAGTTGGTAAGGGGTTGCTATAGGATCAATGGTGGAGAAGTTCTACAGCGAATAGTGGGAGATCAGGGGAGAACCAGAGGTCATCCCTGGAAACTGTATAAAGAGGGTGTGAGTAGGGGAGTGAGAGGCAGGTTTTTTTCGTGCAGAGTTGTGAATGATTGGAATGCCTTGCCTGAGAGTGTGGTGTCTGCAGGGAGTTTGAATGTGTTTAAGACCCGGTATGATGAGATGTGTGTGAGATAAAAGGACCTCCTAGATGAGTCTTTGACTCCATGAGGTCTTGTTTAATAATAATAATAATAATAATACATACCACGCACGTCACACTGGACGAATTCCCTTACATTAAAGTTTTTGAACAAGGGTTTGGTTGCCATTGTTTTTCGTCGCATCAGTGCCATGTGCTACACTATCAATTGTATCTTTAAACTACCAGTTTAATTAAAGCGGAAATCGCACCAAAAATCACAGAGACTCTCCAAGCTACGAAAAACAAACAATACCACGGCAAGATTAAATCAATATGGCCAGTTTATTCTCAAAATAATACTTATCTTTTCAGAAGCTCTCTGCAAAACTACACACTGTGTAGCTCTCTAGCGGACCGTATGGAGGTATAAAATTCATACAGTGACTGCACTGCATAGTTCAGAAGGACTGAACAGAGGGATGAATTCCAGATGATTGGAGTAGAGCTCTCATAGTACCCATATATAAAAAGGGAAATCAAACGGAATGTGAGAATTAGAGGCATTTCTGAGTGTTCCTGGTAAGATATATGCAAGTATACTTGAGAAACGGTTGAGAAGGTTTGTGGAAGAGAAGCTTGGTGAAGAACAAGCTGGATTCAGGCCAAATAGAGGCTGTCGGGGATCAGATTTTCACTTTACGACAAATAGTTGAGAAAACATGTGAATATAACAAAGATCTGTATTTAAGTTTTGTAGATCTGGAAAAGGCATATGACAAGGTGCCAAGAGAGAAGCTATTCCAAACGCTACAGTTATATGGTGTTAATGGAGCAATATATCAAGCAATATTTAGTCTTTATTTGAGTTGTAAGTCAGCAGTTAGAATTGAAGGAAGTACAGGAAGATGGCTTAATATTAAATCTGGTGTCAGACAAGGATGTACATTGTTTTGTTGTTATGTTCCATCGAGATGTTTTCGACTCCTGGTGATCCCACGAATATACTCTCTGGAGGTGTTAATCTCAGCTCTTTGCTTTATATGGATGATGTTATACTTCTAAATAAATCAGCTACAAGTCTGCAAGATTCCTTGACTAAATTGAATAACTGTTGTAATAGATATGGTATGAAGGTCAGCATTAAAAAGACAAAGACAATGAACATAGGCAGAAACATGTTGTGAATAGAGAACCTATAGAACAAATAAAGCATTTCATCTACTTAGGCACGATTTTTAGTGAAGATGGTAAGTTAAATATGGAAATTGACAACAAAACCAACAAAGCTGGTATGGTTGGAAGTCAACTGAATAAATTTATATGGAATAAGAGAGAAATGAGCCAAAATACTAAATTAGCTGTATACAAGACAGTGTTTAAACCAATTTTAACTTATGGATCTGAGAGCTGGGTTAGAAGTAAAACACTTGACTAAAGACTAGAGACTACAGATATGAGAGTCCTGAGAAAGATTAGAGGCGTGAACAGATGGCATCAATGGCAATATCATATTAAAAATGAGGATATTAGGAAAGAACTTGACATTGTCAGCATCCAGGAATGCGTTAGCAGAGCTAATCTCAGGTGGTATGGTCACTTAAATAGAATGGGAGAGGAAAAATTAGCAAAACAAGTGTTCTCTGCCAGGTTGGCAGGAAAACGACCCAGGGGAAGACCAAGATATAGGTGGATTGATACGGTACAAAGTGCCTTAGAAGACAGAAATATTAGACTTGATAATATTGGAGTCTTAACAATTAACAGACTGATTTGGAGGAAAATTGTAGATAGGAAGTTAGTAATGATGTAAATTTTTCATGTATACCCCTTGAGGGTATATATCAGGAATTTGCTGATGATAATGATGAGGAACTGACTTTTGTGAAGGATTCTTGTTTCCTGTTTCAATGAACTGTCTAGTGTTCTGGTCTTGTGAAGCATGCTATCAACACTAGACATAGTTCACTGGAACTAGACAAGAGTTCTTCACATAAAGAAACATGTGAAACTTGACTTCACTCTCTGAACTTTAACAGATCTGATGCTCTATGTATAGAGCATCAGATCTGTTAAAGATCTGATGCTCTATACATAGAGCATCAGATCTTTAACAATTTAAATCAGATCATCAGATCTTTAACAATTTAACTTTAAAAAAATGGTATATCAATGGATGTCTTATATCATATAAGACATCCATTGATATACCATTGACATCTGTTCACACTCCCTAATCTTTCTGAGAACTCTTATCTGTGGTCACCAGTGTTTGATCAAGTGTTTTTATTTCTTACCCAGCTCTCAGATTCATAAGTTAATGGTTTGAACACTGTCTTGTGTATGGTCAGTTTAGTCTTTTAACTAATTTCTCTTATTCCATATAAATTTATTCAATTGACTTTCTACCATACCAGCTTTGCTACTTTAATTGTCTGTTTCCATATTTATTTTGCCATCTTCACTAAAAATTGTCTAAATAGCTGAAATGTTTTACTTGTTCTGTAAGTTTTTCATTCAGGTTACAGTTGATGATGTCAGTGTTTCTACCTGTTTTCATTGTCTATTTATTGCTGATTTTCACACCAAATTTATTATAATAGTTAGTCAGGACTCTTGCAGACTTGTACTGGATTTATTTAGAAGTTATAACATCATCTGTATAAAGTAAAGAGCTGAAATTAACATCTCCAATTTTGATATCAGGTTTAATACTGCTTTTTTTCATAATGTGATCCATATAAATAATGAATAACATTGGAGATAATGTGCACCACGATTGTGCACACTTGATTTAACATCAAATCATCTTCCTGTACCTCCAATTTTAATTGCTGACTTCTTGTTCAACTAGATTATATATTGCATGATGAAATGTCCCATTTACACTATAAGTATAGTATTTTGGAGCACTTCAATTTTGACACCTTGCCATATGCCTTTTCCAGATCTAGAAACTTAAATACATTTCTTAACTATTTGTGTTAAAGTGAAAATCTGATCTTGATAACTTCTGTTTGGCCTGAATGCAGCTTATTTTTCACCAAGCTTTCCTTTTACAATTTTTCTCAGCTGTTTCTCAAATATACTTTTATAAATCTTAATGGGAACATTCAGTAGGGAAATACCTCTGTAATTCTCACTTTCATTTTATTTCCTTTTTCTTTTTTTAAGATAGGTAGAGTGAGAACTGCTTCATCTGGAATGTGACCAACTGATCAAGCTTTCTGAATTATTCTGAATTATGCAGTGTAGCCACTGTAAAACTTTTATGCCCCCATATTTAAGCATTTCTGGTCAAATATCATTTACTCCAGTTATATTTCTACATTTCAGTTTTTTGATGGTGTTTTCTACTTTAAGTATGGATATGTATTCTTGATTACATTCCTGAAATCAATTCCTGTTTTCTATTGCCATACTGACACTGCTTGTTTCATTTAGCATTCTTTCAAAGTAATTACTCCAGACATCTAGAATATCTTAATCTTCAGTTATCATGTCACATTTATCATCTGATTCCTTTTATGGTGCTCTTTGCTCCATTTCTAAGCATTTTCAATTGCTTCCATAATATTTTGCTTCCTTCCTGATATTTATTTTCTATGTGCTTACCATGACTTGTGTTTAGCTAGTTTTACAGTGTGCTTTCTTGCAATTTTCTCTGTATGCTCTAAGAACACAAGTTGATTTACTTACCAGGAACTTTAAATATGTTTCCTTCTTTATCTTGACTACTTCCTTAACATGACTGAGTCCAACATGGAATTCTGTTTTTTCTGTCCTTGCAGATTACCTCACCACATACCTCTCTGGCTGAATTATCAATGCTTTCTTCAGGGTTTGCCACTAAATTTCCAAGGTTTTGTTCTCGTTTTTAATATTGTTAATGTTAATATTGTAATTTTTTATAATATTAACTATGAAAATAAATATTTATATAATGAGTAATTATTTTTGTACTTTAAAAGTCCTTATAATATAGTTGACCCACTGTACCAAACTTTTAATGATCAAATGGATAGTTTATTATAGTGATTAATTTTATAGTAAATATAGCTTATAGTGGTATTTGCTATATGCTGTACTATATAGCATGCAGTAAATAGCACTATAATGAACCACTCAGTAACCAAATTACTAAGAGTCCTGCCTAAACCATAGTTTAGGTAGGATGTTTTTTGATAGTTTTGCTAGTGAATTATAGCAATATTTACTATACAGAGAGAGAGAGAGAGAGAGAGAGAGAGATGACTGTATTTGAGCTATGACAAAATTATTTGTTGTCCAAATTACATAAATACTTTGACAAAAATAAGTTTGAGTTTTTAGCCTCAAGACTAAACTAGCCAGAGATGCATGCAATTTTCAGATAAAATACATTCACTTGTGAGCTCCTAGTTGTTTTAGTAATCTAAACAGTCAGCTTTTCATCTTTTATTATATTGCTCCTTTTCCTCCATCTACCATGTACAAATAACTTTCCTCAACCTGCCCTCAATTTCATATATTATCTTAGTCCCTTTTCTTTAAACTTTTCAAAATGTCACTACTCAAACATAGGCCAAAGTTGTGCACGTTACTTAAATTGAACTCTAGGTCTAGATCAAACAATGCAATGTGAGTTGTTGACTTAATTTTTGAGAAGCTTTAGATGGGTTCAGTTTTATTTATATTACCTCTTGCATTGTCTATGCTGCAATTCTTATTGGAGCAGATCAAGAAGTATGAAATAATTTTATATTTATAATGAATAATGTGTTTTGTATTGGATCACATGTGATTTCTTATGCAATTACTCTAAAAATTTAGTGTTGACATTCTATATCATATTTTTAGATAAAAATTTATATCTTCTCTGTAGGATCAGCTTTTACTCCTCGACATCATATGATCCGGCCTTTATCTCGAACTTTGTCTAGCCCCCTTGTATCATTAAGTCCTGCAGGAAGCCCACAAGAAAGCCCTGTGCCACATACATTTACTACAGGTATGTGTTAATAGTAAATCCAGGAGAAGGAAGAGCATGGGACTAATTGTCCCTTCTCATAAGAAATCAATTTCATTTAAATAGTAATTATTTTGCTTTCTTATAATTTTCTTACAAATGGTTTAGTTGTGTCTATTTCATAGTATAATACAGTATTAACATAAAATACAATAATAATAAAAAAAAGTAAGTCAGTTATATACTTACCTGTTTTTCATTATTTATATAATAAATATCTCTCAATTATCTAATAATTTTTGACATTGCCATCAAAAAAATAAACATTATAATAATTGAACCCCCTTGTCATTATTTCAACAAATTACAGCGTTGTGATTGCTAGTGGCTTTCAGACTGGGAGAGTCGCTAGCTTGGAAGTCTGAAATAACAATAATACAATAGAGAGGACTATGTGCTTTGGATACTTACTCATTCCCTTCCATGGGGAAAACAATGTCTTAATGCCACATACTGATAGATATAATTAATTTTTTAGAACACTATCTTTCCAAAAAAAAAATTTCGTGTAACTCCTCGAAATACAAATCAATATGTAACATTACAAAGCCTATTTTCTTAAGGAGCATCCCTGATATGAAAACACTTGCTTTTTCCTGTCTTTACTGAATAAAAATATTATGGCATAGATGTATATTCAAACATACCTTGGGATAGTACCTGGAGTGCTTCATGCTCTTGTCTTGTTAATTTTAAAATTTACTTGGAACATAAACTGAGATCATACATTTTTAAGTATAAAATCATAAAAACCGAACACCATAAAAGAATAAATTACAAGGGAATTATAACCAAACTGTAAAACAAAAAGAAAAAAGATTAAAATGTAAAATAAAATAAAGATTATATGGAAATTTTAAAACCAGAATAAATAATGTGGTGACATAATGGAACTTCCGAGAAAGAATGAATAAAATAAAAATGATGCATTATGGTGTATGAGTCATTTTGACTGGCATCAACTTCAGAGGTGTGAAGAGTGCCCATGGGAAAAAATAGATGAAAAAGATGAAGCCTGGTGTGCAGAGTATACTTAAATGGATGCATTGAATTTTTTAGTCATTGCACATTGATGGAAACCTCAGGGTGATTTTAATATAGTCTCCAGTTCTAAACCTAAACATTAAAAAAATAAATAAATAAATAAAATAAAAAAAAATCAAAAATTGTAAATATCCTATACAATTAATAAGTTATGTAAACCAAAAGTCGATTAACCATTCCTAGCACTAAAGAAAATTTTCCAATACATAAAATAGTAAAATGGAGCCTGTGTAGCTCAGGAGAAGTGGCATTTGCACTCTACAACGCTTGACTGCATGAAGAAAGACTTGGGGTTCAAATCTAGTCGCCGACTAGAGGAACGTTTTCTAAGCTTTTTTTTCGACTGGTTCCCAAGTTAGTTGATCTCTGACATGGCAAGCAGGTTTTTTTGTCCCATAAACTCAAAAAAATCTGTCATCAAACCCACACTATTTTCAGACATTAAAAATATTGTGTTAGGATTAGGGACCACGAGATGGTGGCACTTGCTAGCCGCCTTCTTCACTGTATACCGATTAATTAGTGAGAGTCTTGAGCCAACTATCTCTGATTGACTACCAGTGGAGATTGAACTGCCCAGTCAGTCTCCAAATGTTAGACTGCTCACTATACTGGAACAAAAGGTGCTAGCTAATTTTTTTTTTTTAAATAGTAAAATTAGCATTTGGAACTTCCAAATGAATCTAAAATACATATAAAATGTTTAAGTATATTTTTAAACAGTTTACAAATTAGTTTTCATCACTAATTACAAACTAGCTATCCTTCGGAAGCCATCTTTCACAAAGGAATATTGAAATATAATCACATTGACAAATTTCCTTGTCAATGTGATTGCTATGTTACTTACACAGGCTCAACAATCAGATCACAATGGTTGCAACTATAAGAACATTTTTGTGACTAATGTCTATTCCTGAATATCTAGCAAATAAAAATAATAATCAATAAGCCAAATATCAGAACTGGTTCTATGTAGTTAAAGAAGGTAAGGATGGAGCAGTAATAGGAAGGCAGATATACAGATGAAATATCATGCATTGATATTAATATCCTTGATAGAGACAATTTCATTCCCAATGATTATAATGTTTTACTATATTAAAATGTACTTCTGTGAAAAGATTTAATTTTGTGATTTCAGGTTAGTTATTTTTGTATTTAGTGTTATTTCTGTTGAGTTGAAATATTTCTCTCCAGGTATTGTATATGACAGTCTGATGTTAAAACATCAGTGCATTTGTGGAGATAATTCTTATCATCCTGAACATGGAGGGAGGCTTCAGAGTATTTGGGCACGACTTCAAGAAACAGGATTAGTGGCTCGTTGTGAGGTAAGATTTTTAAAAAATGCCTAAAGTCATCATAATACCATATTATTTAGCTTGTTAATGTTCTCTTTATAGTAAATGTAGAAGTAGCTGGCACATGGCAAATCTTAAATTTTCTGATCCTTAAGAGGATCAGAAAATTTGGATAGGCAGGTAGTGACTCTTCATTATATTATTGTGCACTCAAGAAGTTATTCATATTATTGCTGAATGAGAAAAAAGTATGCAGAAATATTTAGTTGTTTACTTATCCATTAGCCCATGATTTTGTCTTGATCACCAAAAAATCTTCAGTATGTATAAACAGCTACAGGATATATTTTATTGGAAATACTGGAAGGGGAAGGAAAGGTAGAAGATGGAAGAGTGTAGTGGGTTAGGAGTTTGATTGTACATAGATGTTGGCCAGCTGCTGCTCATATTTTTATATTTAAAGCAGAATGAAGAGATTGTGAACACTAGTTTTGTTGAGCAGAATTTGTATTCACAATCCCTTATACCTTTTCTACAGATATGATGATACCTACAGAAAAGGTATAATAGGTACAGTTATATGATGAATAGTAAAGTGAATTAATCGATAGGTTTTTAATTAGCGATATGTCCCTCTTCAGGATAGTCAAGTTTTTAGATGCTTTTGATGTTCACACACATCATTGGAAACTGTATTTTAATGCACAGCAGATTTGTGATTTTACAATATAATGAAGTGTTCTAGAAAAAAGTAACACTAAGTGCAAAAGAAGATGCCAAGATATGTAACTGTACCAGAAATGCCAGAGCCTTCACAGCTTAGTTGATATAAACAAATCCCTTTGGTTGGAAAGACCTGGGTTTGAATCCCATCTTTAACACGAAGAACCATTATCAGGGCTTTTCAAGGTGAGTTAGCTTGTTTCAAAAAAGTTTTTCCCTCCCAGAAACTTGGTTTTTCATTCCACAATCAGGCAAATTGGCCAGTAGAACATGAGCAATTTACAGCTACAAGAATGCTTACCAGTATGCAGCTGACTACCATCTTATTGTCAAATTATTGTTATGAGATCCAAGGATACTTGGAAGGTCGTAGATGCTTAAGAGCCTGTTAGAACCACACTGATGATAAGGAATGGCTGAAAACATGTTAGCCTTGGGGGGGGGGAGTCTTTTCTTATCTGAGGATGAGTATTATCAAAAATAAAGAGTAATGAAGGATTGCTTTATAGAAAACGAGGATGCTGTTTTAGTCGCATCAAAATTGACTAGATTTTTCTTCTCTTTAGAAGATGACACGAAGATGAAAAAGCATAGACTTAAATGATTGCATTTAAGTCGAGACTTTTTTGTAAATCATCTTGGTGTTGTAAGTAGTGCAGGATTATTGAATGAGGAGGACTGAAGTGCACTGTTATCAGCAAGGCTGTAGATAAAATTTAAAATCACTGGTAGAAGATATATAGTAGGAAGAAGTTAAGAAAGAGAGAGAGAACAGATTCCTTGATTACTATTAATCTAGGAATCTATTCTCTATTTTGCAGTGAACAACATGGGTTTATTCAACTTACTCTCATTCTATAATAATTTTATCACTGAGTTAGACAAGGAGAATGGATAAACCATGATACTTCTGGATTTTGCTAAGGCTTTTGACAGAATACAGCATGGCTATTGCATAAATTGGAAAATATAGGACTAGATTATAAACTATTGGCATGGATAAGAGGATGGCTGACAGATATCAAAAAGTGGTGTATGGGGGGGGATGAATCTGTAAGATTCAAGGTAACCAGTGAAGTGCCTCTAGGATACGTTGGTCCATTGTTATTCAATCTGTATGTTAATGACATTTGGAAAGTATTTGACATGTGGCACACAGCTATTTGCTGACGATGCAAAGCTAGGTAGGGGTAATCAGGAGCGCTGATATGCAGTACTTGCAGAATGATTTGAATAAGCTGGAATTGTGTGCATGTGAAAATGTCATTTCGATGTTAATAAATGTTAAGTTATGCACTTTAGTGTGATTAGATATCCAATGCTGTATTATATTGGTGGGATTATAAAGGAACTGATGAGGCTAGGGATCTTGGAAGTTTTAGTAGACAAGAAGTTGATGTTCAAGGATCATATAGAAAACACTGTAAATACAACTCATAGAATAATGGCAATGCTGAAACAAACTTTGACATGTAAAGATTAGGAGGTCGTTTTCCCTCTTTACAAGGCCTTGATATGACCTCACTTAGACTAATGTGTGCAGGTCTCGTCTCCTGGTTTCCCCTGATGATTCTGATACACTGGAGAGAGTGAAAAGGAGAGTGTCAAAAATTATATTATGATTGTGGAATATTGATTATGAAGACCAATTGAGAATTCATAGACTGCAGACAGGAGAAAGAGGGATGATACGATTTATACTTTCAAACTTCTGAAAAGGTTATACACAATTTCAGTAGATGGAAATTTTTACTTTATAAAGGGTGGGGGAAAGGACAAGAGTGCACCCATGGAAGTTGAGAATGAATGCTGTCAAGGAAGGGATTAGAACTAGATTTTTCTCTCATGGAGTACTGCATAATTGGAATGGATTGCCATTGGATGTTGTGTGCAAGTAGTATCAATGAATTCCAGAATAGGTATGACAGCTGGTGCGAATAGTATGGCCTTCCTTGATGAGTTCCTGACTCCCTGGAAGTCTTAATAATAATATTAATAATAATGACGTATTAAGGAAGTATGAGAAAAACAATTCGCCACATTCCTTCAGTAGTGAAGCTGGCAACTCAATACAGAAGAGAATAAAGGCAATGACTGGTAATATAAAATGGCATTCCTTCTAAAGGGTCAAGATCAAAGTAGTAGTAATACAATAGGCATTTAGGCAGCATATACATAACTGTCGAGTTAAGTATTTTAAAGAATCCGATAGATTTGAAACCATCAATCCAAACCAGAGGACTTTATGTTAAGGCTATAAAGGCTATTTTGTCTGGTGTAGGGTGTGTGTGTGTGTGTGTGGGTGGGTGGGTGTGTATATGAGATAAAAATATAGCAATCTTTGCCCCCTCACATAATCAAGAATCTTCTAACGCTTCTCCACCAAACAAGGACAGCATGAAGTGTTGTGTGTAAAAATAGTAACAGGTAATTTATCCATATCATATTAATGGAAGAGTTGGAGCTGATTGTGATTCCATTAGTTAGCTTTTCTTTAGTGATTATTATGCAGTATAGACTGCATATTGGCAATTGTTGATTGACTAATATGGTTCTAAGTAATGAAGAAAATGGTCACTGAGAAAACTCCGAATGATCTAATAGAGAGATTGACATCGGGGAGAGCGAGGTATGATAGGGTAGAAATTACAACTATTCACCATAGCCCTAAAAATTAGAAGAGATAACTACCATATGACTAACTTTCCTTGAATCATTTCATAATCAAATCCAGATTGTTAGATTTAGTCTACAGTCAGATGTTATATGTAACTTTTTTGTGTGAAAAATCTTATTTCTGCCTTCATGCACTTGGTAAACTAGTGTTTGGATAATGGGAAGAAGCAGGATTTTGTGTAGAATGAATCGAAATATTCATTCTAGTGATAATTTTAGAAACTTGATGGAATAAAAATTTGGTTTGAGAGTGAGTAAGAATGAAAATTAAGAATAAGAAAGAAGGGAGAGAACTATTTTCCATGATCAAAGAGTTCAATCATGGAAAAGATAGTTGCTAAGGATCATCTCACTTGTCCCTGTTATGGTAATGGTACATAAGTTAAGAAAGATAGTGTGAGGATATATATATAAATGAACAGCCTATATTCATTTGGATTCATTTGGCATCAGAAACCTGGAGAAATTACTTCTTGGTATGAGACCCAATGCGAGAGTCCCAGAGAGTCCGGGAAACTAGATCATCAAGGGAGGAATAGGAAAAATGTGTGTGAAAATTCAGCTATGGTATACAAAAGTGATAAAGATATGAATGCCTTTGAACATGGTTATGTATGTGGCAAAGGAGTAGAAAAATAATGCTTTGGGTTTGGACCTTTTAAGTATGTCTGGAGAGAGAAAAGAGAAAATTCTAGAACAAGACCAAATAGATTGCATATCTAATTATAAAAATAGGCTAGGTCGTAATTTGTCATGTCTATACACAAATGCCAGGAGCATTAGAAACAAAGGGGTTGAGGTTGTAGCTTTATTGAATATGATGTGGCCTAAAATTGTTGGCATTAGTGAAACCTGGCTATCAGAATCAGATATGGCAAGTGGGATCGAGTGTAACGGATATACTATTTTTAGAAATGACAGAAGAAATAGGAGAGGAGGAGGAGTGCTACTAATGATATCAAATGACTTAAGTCCAGTTAGATTAGAAATACAAGAAAACAATGGTAAGAATGTCCCATGTAGCAATGAGTTTGAGTCTATCTGGTGTGAAGTGGAGGTTAACAGAATGAAATATATGGTGGGGTCTTGCTACAGACCTGGCGGCTCAGTTGTAGGACACAAAGAAATGCATTGTCAATTTAGCCTTATGGGTACCAAGTGAATGATCATTATGGGTGACTTTAATTTTCCAAAACATTGATTGGGTAGAAGAGAAATCTCATGATAAGAAAGAACAGGAATTTATTGAATTGTTGTGAGACAACTTGCTCAAGCATCATGTGAAAGAAGGGGAGGTCAAAGGGTGTTGGATTTGCTCATAGCTTCAGAAGGGATCTCTGTCAAGAATATGGCTATTTTACCACCAATTGGTGACAGTGATCATGTGGTTCTTTCTTGGGAAGTATCTACTTGTATTGAAGCTCTGATTAAAACAGGTTACATGCTGAATTACAAAGCAGGAAATTATGATCAACTTAGAAAAATACTATCTTTGGTCCCATGGTATCAGCTACTGAATGGAAAAATTATCAGCAATGCATGGAAATCTTTGAAAAAGTACTTGAATGAGGCGGTATCTCAATGTATCCCTAGTGTTCAAAGAATAAATAGGTTGGGAGTCAAATGAATGTGCAGCCTTATTAAGCAAGAGATCCACAAGAAGAAGAAGATGATGTGGAAAGAATATCATGAGAATAAGAGAAATTATGAAATATATAAAGCTGAGGCTAGAAAAATGATGAGTATTGTGAGAAAAGCTAAAATGGAGTATGAAAAGAAATTGGCCATGCAAGCTAAAATCAATCCAAAAGAATTTTATTGTTATGCCACAAGCAAAAGAAAGAATGAATGTGGAAGAATAACTTTATTGAATGCAGATGGTACACAATTGTCGGAAGCTAAGGAGATTGTTCAGTTAATGAGTGCTCACTTTGCTAACATATATCAACCAAGTGTATGTAACATGGTGCACAGCGCTACTGCTATGTTGGATGAAGAGTTAGAGGTTCATGAAAATGAGGTTGAAGAGCTCTTGCATAGCCTGGATAAGAATTTGCCAATAGGAACAGATGGAATATCAGCCCATCTGCTAAAGGAATGTTCAGCTGAATTGGCTAGGTCTTTCACACATTTGTATAACTTGAGTCTCAGCTCAGGAATGATACCACAGGAATGGAAGGAATGTATGATAGTTCCATTGCACAAGGGTGGTGCAAAAACTGATGTGTCTAACTACCGACCTATTAGTATCTCTGGTGTGGTAGTGAAGATTTTAGAGAAGTTGGTAAGAACTCGCATGCAGAAATGTGTAGACAAATATTCTATACTCTGCAAGGAACAACATGAGTTTACTAAAAGAAGGTCGTGTTTTAGCAATTTACTCATATTTTATAACAATGTTACAGCCGAGTTGGATAAAGGGAATGGATACACTATGATAATGTTGGATTTTTCTAAAGCATTTGATAGGATACCACATGACAGGCTGTTGCATAAACTGGAGAATATGGGATTAGAATATAATCTATTGACTTGGATCAGGGAACAGTTGAAAGACAGATATGAAAAAGTGGTATACAATGGGTGTGAATCTGCCAGATTTAAGGTAACCAGTGGTGTACCTCTACCTCAGGGTTCAGTCCTTGGGCCATTATTGTTCAATCTATACATTAATAACATCAAGCAGGGTTTATCATCAGATTTGTAAGTGTTTGCTGATGATGCAAAGATAGACAAGGCAACCAGGGATGCTACTGATATTCAGCAATTACAAAATGATTTGAATAGACTGGAAATCTGGGCAAATGAAAATGGCTATCAGTTTAATGTTAGTAAGTGTAAAGTTATGCACTTTGGTGTGATTAGAGTTCCAGTGGCATATTATATAAGTGGGGTTATGCTACAAGAAACTGAAGAGACAAGGGATCTTGGTGTATTGGTGGATAAGAATTTAAAGTTCAAAGGTCACATAGCAAAAGTTGCAAATACAACTCAGAAGATAACTGCTATGTTGAAGTGACCTTGACATGTAAGGATAAGGAAGTAATTTTGCCTCTTTATAAGGCTTTGATAAGACCACACCTGGATTACTGTGTGCAGATTTGATCTCCCAGGTTCCAAGGGGATAAAGAAGCTGTGGTAAGGGTACAAAGAAGAGTTACAAAGATTATATCCAGATTATGGGATTTAGATTATGAGGACAGATTCCAAGTATGTGGATTGCAGACTATGGTTAACAGGAGAAAGAAGGGTGATATGATAGAGGTCTATAAACTTTTGAATGGATGTTATAGCATTTCAAATGATGAAATTTTTCATTACATGGAAGGTGGGGAGAGAACACTGTTCTCAGTCAAGAAAGGGGTAAGAGCCAGGTTTTTCTCCCAGAGAGCAGTGAGTGAGTGGAATAATTTGCCCTTAAGGGTAGTGAGTACATCTAGTGTAAATGAATTTAAGGGACGGTATGATAGCTGGGTTGGGTAATTTACAGCCTCTCTCAATGAGATCATTGAGTCCCTGGAGGTTTCAGATAATAATAATAATATTTCTACCCACTGCAGGGTGAAGTCCTCTCCCATTGCAGGAGGTTTTGAGTCTACTACTCCCATGGTGACCCAGTCCATATTGGGAGAGTGTCACAAACACCCATGCCTATGTGGGATTCGAACCTGCAGCTTCTTGGCTGGAGAGCAGTCAACTGAGAAAATAGCTGACAACTGGAGAATATTGGAAGGAATTTTTGTCATGCTGATATTCCAGTTTTCTGTAGGTTGCTGCAAATACTTCATCTCTTCAGCATTCCTCTTCCAATCTGGAAACAGTGCTGCTTGAAAAACTGTTTATCGTATTTACTTGCATCCCTGATTTTACTTTATGAAAAAAGAAATTAAAGTTTTGCAGTTTCCTCGTGCACGAAAAAAGTTTAAACATGTTCATGTTGAGTCAATAGTAACTCACTCCTCCACGGTAAACAACACACCCTCCCCAACAGCCACTATACTGCAGACACAAGAAAAAAAAGTTTTATTGTATCACATCTGTGTAATTAGAGATGACTGAGATAAAAACACCACTAACTAATGAATCACATATCTGTGGGAACTATACAGCATAGTTCCCATAGAAACTATGCTGTATAGACTCAAGCATAACTATATGTTGCATTGGCAAACACGGTATCTAACTAAAAACCGTTGTCCAATTTTTTTATTACATGAAATAAATGTTTTTTAATTATATTTGAAACTTTCAAAGATGGATCACAAAGGCTAACTTAAAATAAAATTCTACTGTTTCAAAATTTTATTTCAACAGGGTTGAAACTTTGTGCGAGTTGAGCCTGCATGTGCAATGCAGATGGAAGTGGTACACAAACAGCAATGAGAAGTTCTGTCAGAACGATAAATGGGCAGAATGCCATCCCATTGTGAACATGTTAAAACTAATAAATATATTATTATTATTATTATTATTATTATTAAACAAGACCTCATGGAGTCAAAGACTCATCTAGGAGGTCCTTTTATCTCACACACATCTCATCATACCGGGTCTTAAACACATTTAAACTCCTTGCAGACACCACACTCTCAGGCAAG
The DNA here is from genome assembly GCF_054136105.1 of Typopeltis vanoorti. Taxonomy (NCBI): domain Eukaryota; kingdom Metazoa; phylum Arthropoda; class Arachnida; order Uropygi; family Thelyphonidae; genus Typopeltis; species Typopeltis vanoorti. The sequence goes on from NC_143549.1 coordinate 27,843,962, forward strand.
GCATTCCAATCATTCACAACTCTGCACGAAAAAAACCTGCCTCTCACTCCCCTACTCACACCCTCTTTATACAGTTTCCAGGGATGACCTCTGGTTCTCCCCTGATCTCCCACTATTCGCTGTAGAACTTCTCCACCATTGATCCTATAGCAACCCCTTACCAACTTGTAGGTCTCTATCATATCTCCCCTCTTTCTTCTCTCCACTAGTCTCTGCAAATTACATCTTTTCAATCTTTCCTCATACTCGACATTCCAGAGGTCAGAAACTACCTTAGTCAGTCGCCTTTGGACCCTTTCCAACATCTCTTCATCCTTCTGAAAACCAGGTGACCAAATCTGGGCACAATAGTCCATGTGTGGCCTAATCAAAGCCTTATACAATGGAACAAGAATCTCCCTACTTCTACACGTCAGTGTCCTCCTCATCATTCCCAGAAGTCTTTGTGTTGTCTTCACAATTTTAGCGATGTGACCTCTAAATTTTAGATCCTTATCCACTATCACTCCCAGATCTCTTATTTCCTCTACTTCCAACAATATATTCTTACCAAGCATCAATTCTGCATCCCATCTTTGTTTTCCAAATTTTAAAACCTTACATTTTGCAACATTGAACTCACATCCCCATTTGCTTGCCCAATCACTCAATTTATTCAAGTCTTCTTGCAAGGCCACAACATCTTCACTACTCTTTATGGTTCGTCCCAACTTTGCATCATCTGCAAACAACTGAATATCTCCATCCAAATCTTCGCCAATATCATTAATATACAAGTTAAATAGTAATGGCCCTAAAACAGATCCCTGAGGCACTCCACTAGTGACTTTCCTTTTCCTGGATATTGCATCCCCATACACAACTTGTTGATACCTATCAGATAGCCAGTCTCCAATCCAATGCACTAATCTAATATCCAACCCCATCTGCTCTAGTTTGACTGTCAACTTATCATGAGGCACTCTATCAAAAGCTTTTGCGAAATCCAAGTATATTACTGTGTATCCTTCTCCTCTGTCCAAGGAAGCAGTCACTTTATTGTAATAAGTAAGTAGATTACTAAAACACGACCTCCCTTTAGCAAATCCATGCTGTCCATCAAAGATTATACCATTGTTGTCAACCCAACTCTGGATTCTAGTTCTCACAAGCTTCTCCAACAACTTAACCACAACACCCGACACACAGATAGGCCTATAGTTTGATGCTTGAGTTCGATCACCTCCTTTATGAAGTGGCACAATCTTGCCCTCCTTCCACTCTTTAGGGACTTGACCAAGTGCAAGACTCGTATTAAAAAAAATATGTCAAGGCAGGTGTCAACTCCCTGGCACATTCCTTCAGAATACGCGGTGATATATTATCAAGTCCCACAGCCTTATTTACATCTAGTTTACTCAACTCCCCAAACACCTCTTGCTCACTTACAGTCAGTCTCTCCTCCCCATCATCAACTGCTCTTAATCTCTCCATGAAGTCACATTCACAAGATTGAAAGATCTTTATGAACTGCTCATTAAGTATCTCCACCACACATTCTGCAACAGCTGTCTTTATACCATTTCCTCCAATCAATGTCATCCTTCCATAATCATTCTTTCTTTTGCTGGCTACATATCGAAAGAACTCCCTAGGATTCTTTTTAGCTTCATTAGCTAACTGCTGTTCATACCTCTCTTTAGCTACTCTCACCAACCAAGTCACTCTCCTTGCCTGGTCTTTGTAGAACTCATGAAATTGGTTACTTCCACTTCTCTTATGCTGCCTCCACAATGCCCTTTTTCTCTGTATTGCATGCTTAATCTCTTTATTCATCCATCTCACACCTAACTTATTTAACCTTCTCACCCGTGGTATACATTTAGACATTGCATCCACTAAATATTTTTTGAAAATCCCCCAAGCTGCATTGATCTCTTTTCCAGCTAACTCCTCATTCCATGCTACACCTGCAAGCTGTCTCCTGAGCTCTTCATAATCACCCCCCTTGTAGTTCCACATATACCCTTTTTTCACAGGGGTCCTTGCACTGCTGGCAACCACCCAAGTAATCACCTCATGGTCACTTTCACCAATTGGTGGATGATTTGATACCTCATTGATAATTACATCCTCCGATGAGATGACCAAATCCAAGACCCTTAATCCTCTTGTGCCCTCTGTTACATACTGTCTGAGGTAGTTATCCCTCAAAAACTCAAGAAACTCATTTTCTTTACTTCCAGTCGCTATCTCTTCATTCCAGTCTATATTGCCATAATTAAAATCACCCATAATGATCACCCTTTTCTTATTTGCTTGGCTTATTTGACTATACATTTCACTATCACCACCATCCACATTACCAGGTCTATAACAACATCCCACCAAGTATTTGATTCTATTCACCTCTATCTCACACCATACTGCCTCAAAACCACTGGCCCCATTTCCCCCTTGCATCTCTACCTTGTATGGACATAACTCTTTCTCTATCATCAATAGCACTCCCCCTCCCTTTTTACCCCTTCTATCCTCACGAAACACATCATACCTTTCCATCTCTATTCCTGTCAGGATGTCATCCTCATCTAACCATGTCTCACTTATTCCGACAATCTCTGGGTGCACAGACGCAATTAGTGCAACCATTTCATCCGCCTTGTTTCTTATACTTCTAGCATTGGTATACAAACACAACAACTCATTTCTGGATCTACAGCTAGTTCCACTGATACCACTCACTCGATGTGATCTCTCCATGCTGGACTGGGGCCATTTCCCTTTCTGCTTCTTCATTTTAGAACCCTTTGCAATTCCATCTGTTTCCTTTTGATCCCTGATCATCCCATTACTTTCCTGCCTACACATTCTCTCACCTCCTCTTGGAGCATCCACCTTTCTCACGCTGTGTATCCCTGTCCACCCTGAGCCTCCCCGTTTCCCTGCTCCTCTTGCACACCCATTCTCTCATTATCTATACTCATACCACTCACTTCCACATTCATTTCCACTCCTTCAATCTCTCCTGTCTTACTCTCCTGCTCTTCCACATCACTCCCCTCTTGATCTGATTCATTCTCTCTATTCACTTCTCTACCTTCCAGCAGCAGTCTCTCCAAGCGACTCACACCATAACCACTCAAATGCAGTCCATCGCTCCCATACAGCTCACTCCGTCCCTCAAACTCATTCCACACATTAACAAACTGTACTCCCATCTCCTCACACATTTCAGCCAGAATATCATTCATAATCCTTGCTCTCCGCCTCATTTCACCACAATCATACCTAGGCAACACACTGACCACCCTTCCTGTCACACTATTCTCCTTTATCTTTCCAAGCAGTCTCCTGACATTCATTTTGACATGCTCTTTGTTCTCTCTCAAATCATTTGTTCCAATTAATACAATTAACTCTTTTGCTCGTTTCCGCCTCATGTTCAATGCCTCAATCACTCTACTCATTTTACCGCCTGGAAAACATACCTTGTGCATTTTATCCTCTAGCACACCTTTAATAATGGAGTCGCCATACAACGCCACTCGCTCATCTTTTGTTAACTCTTTCATGCCATCATGATTTATTTTAATAGTTTTGACCTGCATTCTCTTAATTTCATTCCGCATCCATTTCATTTCTTGCTTCATCCAATCCAATTCGCCTTCTGAACCTCGCGACACATTCACTCTATCATTAAATCTTTCTAACTTTCTAACTCTCGACCCTCTCTTCTCACTTTCCCTCTCATTCATCCTTCTTTGTTTCCGTACTTTCGGTCCAACATACGTCCAACTTTCACTGTCATTCTTCTCACTTTCACTCTCACATATCTTTCTTTGTTTCCGTACTTTCGGACTAACATGCGTCCAACTTTCGCTATCATTCTTCTCACTTTTACTGTCATTCATCTTTCTTTGGTTCAGTACTTTCGTTCTAGTGAATGTTATGTCAGTTTCAGATATTATGGAAATCAGTTGAAGAGAATTAGCATTTCAACTCATCAGTTGTTGGCTTGGCTTTGTCGTTGGGTTGTGCAATGTTTTGTTATTACCGTACTAATCATATGCACATGTTCATAGATGGTCTATCTCTAATGGCCTACCATTGCTGTCTGTTTTGTGCTCTGCTTTCACTTTTCTTAGTCATTCATGAAGGATTATTCATTATATATCTCAAGTCTTGTAAATTACTGGTTTTTTCACTTCTCATTAGTCATTCATGAAGGATTATTCATTATATATCTCAAGTCTTGTAAATTACTGGTACTTTTTTGCTTGAAATAATGGGAAAGATGATACTATTTGGGTAGATGCTTTGACAATGCACACAAGGAAGCTTCTCTTGAGGCCGGAAGTAACAATAGCGAATAAGAGATTCTTGGTAAGTCATACCCATTTTCAATTTTTTCCTGAAAACTTAGTTTTTGAAAATCCCTGCATATATCTTTGTACCACAATTGTTTAGCTTTAATTTTGGGAAACAAAGTGAGTTATATTTGAGAAAATGCGGTACTCCCTAAAATCTCGTGGTCCCAATACTTTATAGAATGTTTTTTTTGGGGGGGGGGGGATGAGATTGGTATAAAATTACTTGTTCAACTTATTAATGTATCTTTTTCAATGGTAGTTAGTGAAATGCTTTTGCAAAATTATGAAATCAAGATACATCACAGAAAAGTCTTTCCCAGCTCAGTCCTCTCACCAACCTCTCCAGCACCATTTATTCCAGATTCACAAACCAGCTGATATGAAGTCTTTGTTTTTGCATTCTATTTATGCCCTGAGCAGGGATGTACTTATGCACAGGTACATGAGGCTTAGCTGAGCCCAAAAAATTGTGCCAATTTAAGGAACCCAAACAATGATGGGATCCCAGAGCACTCTAGTAGCTCAGGCCCTGCTAGCCTTGGGGAAAAGGTAACCATGCCCAGGCCCTGAGATTATCTTTTAAATGAAAACATGCCTACAAAATAAGATGACATGTTACTACTGTTTTTTGGCAAAAAGTTAAATGATTCAGAAACTGTACTCTAAGAGACCAAGCATACTTCTGTTTTTCAGTGAGGTAATCTCAGAAAAGATCTCTTCTTGCATGGGAAACCAGGGCCTGGGACATAGAAATCCAAGAGAAGAAAGATTGATACAGTTCTGTGAAAAAAACAATCTGGTAATAACAAATACTTTATTTAGCCACCCTCCTAGATGATTTTACACATGGAAAAGTCCCAGAGACAGCTGTAGAAACCAGATTGACTATATAATGATTAAAAAAAATTCCAGAATGACATCTTACAAGATGTTGGATCAGACCACAACCCTGCAGTCATTTAAGCAGCAATAAAATTAAAGAAAACAATGAAACCTATAAAAATAGAAAAATATGATCTTGGCTCCCTTAAAAATCAAGAAATAAAAGATAAATTTTTAAAGGAACTGACACGATCCACTGCTGTTAATGTTCCTGATTCCACCCAGTATCCTTACCCTAAAGATGAGATTGAGGATAGATGGCAAAAATTTAAAGAGGGCATAAAAAAAGGTAGTAAAACAAACAATTCTCAAATTTGAGAAGAAGATGAGCAAACCCTGGATGAATGACAAGATACTGAAAATGGAGGAAAGATAAACATAAAAATCATCCCGGATACAATAATTTAAACAAGGAGATCAGGAAAGGATGTAGGATTGCAAAAGCTATGGCTCAACAACAAATGCAAGGAAATTGGACTTTTGGACAAAGCACAAAACCAGAGAACTTCATGAAAAAAGTTAGGGAGCTAACTAGCAAATCTTGCAAAAGGTAGGCTATCATTGCATTGAAGATATCAGCAGAACCATCCTAATGGAGAAAGACAAAATAAGGGATAAATGGGTAGAGTATTCAAAAGACCTCTACAATCATGATAGAATAGATAAGCCAGTGCGAGAGGATTTGGAGGGGTCTACTATTCTTACCTGGGAAGTAACAAATGCTATTAGGAAACTGAAACCAGGAAAAGCCCCAGGAATGAATGGAATTATGGCATATCTAAAGGCTTTAGATGATAAGACTATAAGATCACTGACTGACATATGTAACAAAATATACAAAACTGGACACCTGCCAAAAAGATTTTAAGCACTTGACATTCCTACCAATACCTAAAAAAAAAAAATCGAAGACAATCAAATGTGAAGAGTACAGTCGGTCAGATAGCAAAAGTTACGTTATATATCATCCTAGAAAGAAATAAACATAAAATCAAATTGAAAATTAATGAAACACAATCTGGTTTTCAGGAAAATAAACTAGAGAAGAACTCTTCGACATTAGAACTATTATAGAAAGATATCTGGAGAAGCAGAAAGAAATCTACTCATGTTTTATTGACTACACAAAAGCGTTTGACAACATACAACATGAACAACTAATCAAATGCTTCAGAAAATTAGGAGTAGATGGTAAAGATACCAGATTGCTGATAAATCTATATTGGGAGCAAACTGCCTTGATAAAAATATCACAAGAAACCTGGGAGGAATTCACAGTAAACAAGAGTGTCAGATAAGGCTGTGTTCTTTCTCCTATATTCTAGGAGAAAGATATGGACTTAATTTCAACATAAAAAAAAAACCATAACTGTCTTGGTAACAAGAGAAAAAGGGAAAATACCCAATATAAATATTAAGATCAGAGGAAATACTTTAGATCAAGTATAGAGTTATATATATTTGGGTCAACTAATTACAGAGAAAAGATGGAAAGTGTGATAAGGAAATATTAAGAAGAATAGAAATTGCTAGATCAACCTTCATTAGCATGAAAAGCATTCTGACCTCAAGGGAAATTCACACAAAAACAAGAATTAGGCTGTCCAAATGCTATGTATGGTCAACACTGCTATATGGAGCAGAAACCTGGATAATATCAAAATATTGTGAGAAAAAACTTAAAAGCCTTTGAGATGTGGATCCTCAGAAGAATTCTTAGTCTCATGGACTGCCAAAAAAACTAATTTCGAAATATTAGAGATGATTGGAGAAGATAGGACTCTGTTGAAAACCACCTACCTTGGTCACATACTAAGGCATGAATCTCTACAAAAGACACTTTCAGAAGGAATGATACAAGGAAAAAGAAGAGGAAGGCAAAGAACAGATTGGGTGGGAAATATTAAGGACTGGATGTTTTTGTCCTATGAAAAATGTAAAAGAGAAGCACAAAACCGTACATGGTGGAAGCTCATGGTAGTCAATTCCTGGAAGGAGATGACATCTGACAAGAATCTCATACTAGATGAAATTCATCTAGTGGAATTTTACCCTTGTTTCACTTTGGAACTTTTCTGGTTGCTTGTCTCATTAACCCCCAACCAGCCACGACGTCTATAGACGTCGAGCTAAATCTGGATACGAAGCTCTAAAACCCATTAAATAACATGGATAAGAAGTTCAATTTGGTGTCACTATTTCATCCACATTGGCCGGTAGGGAGGTTAAGCAAGCAATGCAAAAGCATGATCAACTCCACAGAGGAGCATTCTCTTAGAATTTTTTTGTAATATGTCATTAAGCTTGATCATCTACTTTGCACACATACTTGTTGAGACAGGGTGTCCTTACATCTCATCTTGAATGGAACAGTCCTATCTTCACAAATAGGTTGTAGAGCAGATTTTGCGGCCTTAAAAAAAGACTTGAATAGACTGATTGAATGGGCACTGGAGTGGGGATATCAGACCAATGTTGCAAAATTTAAGGTTTTAAAATATGCAAAACAAAGATGGGATGTTGAATTTATTCTTGTGGGAATATATTGTTAGAGGTCTAGGGGATAAGAGATCTTCAAATGATGGCAGATAAGGACCTAAAATTCAGAAGGCACATTGCTAAAATTGCAAGGAAAATACAATCAATTCTGGTAATAATGCAGAGAACACTGACGTGTAAGGAAATTCTGATTCCATTTTATCATTGAGGATACATATCAGGATTCCATTCCTGATATGTATCCTCAAGAGGTGTTATAGGATATGATAGTATTACATGAAAAACTTACATCATAACTAACTTCCTATCTACAATTTTTCTTCAAATCAATCTGTTACCTGTCAAGATTCCAACATTATCAGATCTTATATTTCTATCTTCTAAGGCACTTCTTACTGTATCATGGTCTTCCTCTGCATCTTTTTCCTGACAACCTGGCAGAGAACATTTGTTTTGCTAATCTTTCCTCTCCTATTCTGTTTAAGTGACCATACCCTGAGATTAGCTCTGCTAACACATTCCTGGATGCTAATAATGTCAAGTTCTTTCCTAATATCCTCATTTTTAATGATGCTGCCATTGATGCCATCTGTTCATGCCTCTAAGCTTTCTCAGGACTCATATCTGTGGTCTCTAGTCTTTGGTCAAGTGTTTTTTTTTCTAACCCAGCTCTCAGATCCATAAGTTAAAATTAGTTTGAACACTGTCTTGTATACAGCTAATTTAGTGTTATGGCTAATTTCTCTCTTATTCCATATAAATGTATTCAGTTGACTTCCTACCATACCATCTTTGTTGATTCTGTTCTCTATTTCCATATTTAATCTACCATTTTCACTAAAAATTGTGCCTAAGTAGCTAAAATTTTTCACTTGTTCTATAGGTTCTCTATTCACAATTCAGTTGATATTTTCAATGCTTCTATCTATTTTCATTTTCTTTGACTTGTTATTGCTGACCTTCATAGCAAATCTATTACGACAGTTACTGAATTTAATCAGGGAATCTTGCATACTTGTGCTGGATTTAGAAGTATCACATCATCCACATAAAGCAAAGAGCTGAGATTAACATATCCAATTTTGATATCAGGTTTAATACCACTTTTCATAATGTGATCTATACAGATAATGAATAACAGAGGGGATAATGTACATCCTTGTCTGACACCAGATTTAACATAAAACAATCTTCCTGTGCTGACTTACAAGTCAAATAAAGACTAAGTATTGCTTGATATAATTCTTCATTGACACCATAAAACTGTAGCATTTTGAATATCTTTTCTCTTGGCACCTTCTCATATGCCTTTTCCAGATTTACAAAACTCAAATACAGATCTTTGTTATATTCCAATGATTTCTCAAATATTTGTTGTAAAGTGAAAATCTGATCCTGACAGCCTCTATTTTGCCTGAATTCATCATGTTCTTTACCAAGCTTACCTTCCACAATCCTTCTCAACCATTTCTCAAGTATATAAATCTTACCAGGAAAGTAGAGAAATACCTCTGTAATTTATGTACCTCTGTAATTTCTCATTGTTAAACAATGGGAAAATTTCCCCAAATTTTCACATTGTTTTATTTCCCTTTTTGTATATGCTATTATGAGAGCCTTATTCCAAACATCTGGAATTCATCCCTCTGTCCAGGTCTTCTGAACTATGCAGTGCAGCCACTGAAAGACTTTTATACTACCATATAAAATTCTTCTTCTTCTTCCATTCACGTATTAGGCCTAGTGGCCTGTTACGGGATCCTTAGCCCTTCTAAGCCGTACCCATCCCTAGGATAAGGTGGCTAGCCCTATGCCTCCCGGTATGTCCTATGTCTGTAGATGTGTATGTTCACAGGGCCGGTTTACCTGCTTGTGGGAGGAAAATCCCAGATAAACTGGGGAGAAAAACCCTGCTGTCCACCCCCAAGACCAGCTAACTTGACTATATCTGAGAAATATCCTTATGTTCCTCATGTCAGCGACTGGAATTGAACCCAGAGCACTCCTTTCCCAGGCATATGGTTGCCAAGCAGATAGCCACTCGGCTAACTGCATGGACATCCATATAAAATATGGAGGTATAAAATACTACTCCTGCTGCCTTTCCACATTTCAGGCTTTTGATGGCTTTTTCTACTTCAAGTATGGATATGTATTCCTCATTGCATGCCTGTTTCATGTTTTTTGCTACTGTGCTGTCACTGACTGTTTCATTTAACAAGTTTTCAAAGTAACCGAGAATATATTTTTCATCAGTTTTTATGTCACCTTTATCATCTCTAATTGCGTTTATAGCACTCTTTCCTCTTTCTGAGCTTTTTCAGCAGCCTTCAGAATATTTTGCAATCTTTTTGTTATTTATTTTCTATATTCTTACCAAAGTCTTCTCATGACATTTGTTTTAACTAGTTTTACGGTTTAATTTTCACTTGGTTAACTATAATAAATTTAGTTTAATCCTTTATCCAAGTGTGAGCTTGGATAAAGGATTAAACAAAATTTATTATAGTTTTACGGTGTTTAGCTTTCTTACATTTGTCTGCATTCTATAAGAGCAAAAGCTGACTTATTTATTCAGATACTTTTGAATTTCTTTTTCTTTTTCCTTCACTGCCTCTTATCTTCCTGTGTCCACCATGGAGTTCTGATTTTTCTATCCTTGCAGACAACCTCACCACATGCCTCTCTGGCTGAATCAATCAGTGTTTTCTTCAGGGTTTGCCACTGATTCTCCACGTTTTAGTTCCTGTTCTCAAACTCTTTCATTTTTTCTTGAATGATATTTGTGTATTTTAGTCTATAGTGTACATCTGAGAGCTGGTCAACTTTTATTATTATTATTATTACCCAAGACCTCATGGAGTCAAAGACTCATCTGGGAGGTCATTTTATCACACACACACACACACAGCCCATCATATCATGCTTTGAACACATTCAAACTCTTTGCAGACACCACTCTCTCAGGCAAGGCATTCAAATCATTTACAACTCTGCATGAAAAAAACCTGCCTCTCACTCCCCTACTCACACCTTCTTTATACAGTTTCCAGGGATGACCTCTGGTTCTCCTCTGATTTCCCACTATTTTCTGTAGAACTTCTCCAGCATTGATATTATGACAACCCCCTTACCAACTTTATAGGTCTCTATCATATCTCCCCCTCTTCCTCCTGTCCACCAGACTCTGCAAATTGCATCTCCTCAATTTTTCCTTACTAGACATTCCAGAGGTCAGAAACTACCTTAGTCAGTCGCCTTTGGACCCTTTCTAACATCTCTTCATCCTTCTAAAAACCCGTGACCAAATCTGGGCACAATGGTCCATGTGTGGCTTAATCAAAGCCTTATACAATGGAACAAGAATCTCCCTACTTCTACACGTCAGTGTCCTCCGCATCATTCCCAGAAGCCTTTGTGTTGTCTTCACAATTTTGGCTATGTGTCCCCTAAATTTCAGATCCACTATCACCCCAAGATCTCTTATTTCTTCCATCTCCGACAATGTATCCTCACCTAGCATAAATTCTACATCCCATCTTTGTTTTCTAAATTTTAAAACCTTACATTTTGCAACATTGAACTTAAATCCCCATTTCTGTGCCCAATAACTCAATTTATTCAAGTCTTCCTGCAAGGTCACAACATGCTCATTACTCTTCATGATTCATCCCAACTTTGCATCATCTGCAAACAACTGAATATCTCCATCCAAATCTTCACCTATATCATTAACATATAAGTTAAACAGTAATGGCCCTAAAACAGATCCCTGAGGCACTCCACTAGTGACTTTCCTTTTCCTGGATATTGCACCCCCATACACAACTTGTTGATAACTATCAGATAGCCAGTCTCCAATCCAATAATCTAATATCCATCCCCATCTGCTCTAGTTAGACTGTCAACTTATCATGAGGTACTCTATCAAAAGCCTTTGCAAAATTTAAGTATGTTGCTGTGTATCCTTCTCCTCTGTCCAAGGAAGCAGTCACTTTATTGTAATAAGTAAGTAGATTACTAAAACGACCTCTCTTTAGCAAATCCATGCTGTCCATCAAAGATTATACCTTTGTTGTCAACCCAACTCTGGATCCTAGTTCTCACAAGCTTCTCCAACAACTTAACCACAACTTAACCACAGATAGGCCTATAGTTTGATGCTTGAGTTCGATCACCTCCTTTATGAAGTGGCACAATCTTGCCCTCCTTAGGGACTTGACTGAGTGCAAGACTTGTATTAAAAAAAATATGTCAAGACAGGTGCCAAATCCCTAGCATGTTCCTTCAGAATACGTAGTGATATATTATCAAGTCCTACAGCCTTCATTTGCATCTAATTTGCTCAACTCCTCATATAACTCTTGCTCACTTACAGCCAGTCTCTCTTCCCCATCATCTACTGCTCTCAATCTCTCCATGAAGTACATTCACAAGATTGAAACTTGTATGAACTTATCATTAAGTATCTCCACCACACATTTTGCAACAGCTGTCTTTATACCATTTTCTCCAATCAATGTCATCCTTCCATAATCATTCTTTCTTTTGCTGGCTACATATCGAAAGAACTCCTTAGGATTCTTTTTTGCATCATTTGCTAACTGCTGTTCATTCCTCTCTTTAGTTACCCTCACCAACCAAGTCACCCTCCTTGCCAGGTCTTTGTAGACCTCATGGAATTGGTTATTTCCACTTTGCTTACGCTGCCTCCACAATGCCCTCTTTCTCTGTATCGCATGCTTAATCTCTTTATTCATCCATCTCACACCTACTTTAATTATTCTTCTCACCCTTGTAATATATTTAGACATTGCATCTACTAGTTTTTGCAAATCACCCTAAGCTGCATTGATCTCTTTTCCAGCTAACTCCTCATTCCATGTTACACCCACAAGCTGTCTCCTGAGCTCTTCATAATCACCTCCCTTGTAGTTCCACATATACCCTTTTCTCACAGATGTCCTCACACTGCTGGCAACCACCCAGGTAATCACCTCATAATCACTCTCACAAATTGGTGGATGATTTGACACCTCATTTATAATTACATTCTCTGATGAGATGACCAAATCCAAGACCCGCAATCCTCGCATGCCCTCTGTTACATACTGTCTGAGGTAGTTATCCCTCAACAACTCAAGAAACTAATTTTCTTTCCAGTTGCTATCTCGTCATTCCGGTCTATATTGCCATAATTAAAATCACCCATAATGATCACCCTTGGCTAATTTGATTATACATTTCATTATCACCACCACCCACATTTCCTGGTCTATAACAACATCCAACCAAGTATTTGATTCCATTCACCTCTATCTCACACCATACTTCCTCAAAACCACTGACACTCTTTCCCTCTTGCATCTCTACTTTGTATGGACATAACTCTTTCTCTATCATCAATAGCACTTCCCCTCCCTTTTTACTCTTTCTATCCTCACGAAACACATCATACCCTTCCATCTCTATTCCTGTCAGGATGTTGTCCTCTTCCAACCATGTCTCACTTATTCCGACAATCTTTGGGAACAGATGCAATTAATGCAACCATTTCATCTGCCTTGTTTCTTATACTTCTAGCATTTGTATACAAACACAACAGCTAATTTCTGGATCTACAGATAGTTCCACTGATACCACCCAATCGATGTGATCCCTCAATGTTCGACTGGGGCCATTTCCCTTTCTGTTTATTCATTTTAAAACCCTTTTCAATTCCAACTGTTTCCTCTTGATCCCAGGTCATCCCATTCCTCTACACATGCTCTCACCTCCTCTCGGAGCATCCACCTTTCTCATGCTGTGTACCTCTGTCCACCCTGAGCCTCCTCGTTTTCCTGTTCCTCTTGCACACCCATTCTCTCATTTTCTATACTCATACCACTCACTTCCTCATTCATAACCACCTCTTTAATCTCTCCTATCTTACTCTCCTGCTGTTCCGCATCACTTCCCGCTTGATCTGATTTATTCTCTCTCACTCTACTCACTTTGCTACCTTCCAGCAGCAGTCTCTCCAAGTGACTCACACCATATAACCAATCAAATGCAGCCCATCGCTCCTATACAGTTCACTTCGTCCCTCAAACTCATTCCACACATTAACAAACTGCACTCCCTTCTCCTCACACATTTCAGCCACCATATCATTCATAATCCTTGCTCTCCGCCTCATCTCACCACAGTCATACCTAGGCAACACACTGACCACCCTTCCTGTCACACTATTCTCTTTTTCACTCTTATTCACTTTCTCCTCTGTCAAATCAATCATACCAATTAAAACCGTTAACTCCTTTGCTCGTTCCCTCCTCATATTCAATGCCTCAATCACTCTACTCATTTTACCACATTTTACCACCTTTACCAATTTTATTCGCTTTAAAACTTTCTTACATGTTCTTCTTTTCAATATGATATTAAATTTTATTCTGCTTGAGACTAAATGGTGATCGCTTCCAATTTCAAACCGTCTGTACACTCTGGTGTCCTGCACCAGGGAGAAAACATCACTATCAACAATAACATAGTAAATGAGACTTTTCTTATTCCTTGCCTCTTCTCTCCATGTGAATTTGTGCACATTTCTATGTTGGAACATTGTGTTAGTAATAACCAGTCTATGTCCTGAGCAGAAATCCAACAGGTATTTGCCATTATTGTTAGCTTTGATCTTTTCTCCAAATTTTACCAAAATATTTTTGTATGTCTGACAATCATTTCCTACTCTGCTGTTTAGATCCCTCACAAGGACCAACTTTTGATTTTTTATTTATTGTCAGTTTCCTTCACTAAAACCTCAAAATTCCTCTACTTCTACTTAGCAGAACCTTCTGTGGAACCATAGGCATAAATAAGTCTCGTTGTCCAGTTCCCCATTCTGATATTTGCCCAAATCACTCTACTTGATATTGCTTTCCATTCAAGAAGATAGCCTCATATTTTGTGTTCAGTACTATAGCTACACCTTTTCCCTGATTGTCATTGTCTGAATATAACATTTTGTATTCATTGTTGAGAAAAATCTCACCAGTTTTTGTCTTTTTTGTTTTAATCACCCCTATTATGTTGATCTGGTACTTATCCAATTCCTTAGCTAGCTCCATTTCTTGCCATTCAGGCTTCTTATGTTGATACTACCGATCTTGAACTCTGAGTTGGTGTGTGTGTCAGGATTTTCAGTAGTTGACTTTTCTCTGTTCACCCTGGTTCCCTGCTGAAAACAATTGGGAGGGGGGCTTGTTTAATCATGCAATCTCCCACAAAGCATGAAATTCTGTCATGTTGTACTATCATTTTATATTTTGGTTTAAGCTAATAAGAATATAATTTGGTTGGCTAAATCCCAAATTGCCAACCCCATCCTCGTTCATTCAATATCGAGGTAGATACCTAATAGGGGGGCACCACGAGAGGTTTTTTTTTTTATCTCTGGAATGTTGATTATTGAAGAAAGGTTGATAAGATGCAATTTGCAGTCTAGTGGATAGGAGAAGAGGAGTGATATGATAAACATAAGTTCATAAGGGATTATTATAGGTTTAATGTCGAAGAGGTTTTTTTTTCATAAAATGGGAGAGTTCAGGGGAGAACAAGAGGTTATTCCTCGAAGCTATATAAGGAAGGTGTGAGCAAGAGAGTTAGAGGTAGGTTTTTTGAATGGAGAGATGAATGATTGGAATGCATTGCTTGAAAGCATGGTATCTGCAAAGAATTTGATTGTATTCAATCTCCTAGATGAGTGTTTGACTCCATGAGATCTTAGGTGTGTGTGGAGAGAGATATGCATCTTCCATGTCCAATTCATTTATCATGTTCTTCTAGTACATAACTAAACTGGTAAAAGATGACTTCCCTTTAGCAACTACAGAGACTACTACTGTTACTCATTTCTTTATCCTCAGCTCTCACTCATCTTTCATTACTCTAACCACAAATCCTGAGAGAATCACTTCCAAAAGATGTAATGAAGTGAAGATAGGTGTTGAATATACCAGTGCTTGTATATTCAAGGCAAGATATGTAGGTATTAGGAACTGTAATGAGTTTAGCTTTCTGTGATGAGTTGCAAGACTTGAAAAAAGTGACTTGAAAGAATACCAAATGTTTTGATATTTGGATTAGTCATTAAGTAGGAGGATGGATAAATTGAAGTGTTATTGTATAACTCTTAATTTTACCTTTATTTAATTATTTATTCATTAATTAATTTATTTATTATTGCTCTGCAGCGAGTTAGGTCCAGAAAAGCAACATTGGAAGAAATACAGTCCTGCCACAGGTAAATGTTTTTTTTTTATCAATTTAATAACTCATATTAATGGGTCATTTTACAATACTATTTATTTTATAGTACATAAATGCATGCAAGTGTCAAACTTTCTCTCTTCTCTTTTGATTCTTAGGACTTATTATGAGAGGCTACTCTTACACCTAAAGCTCTGGCTTTCACACTCCACAACCTACCAAATGCTTTTCACCATCTATGGCAGTATTTTTTTTTTTCTGTTTTCTATGGGTTTTTTCCCTGAAAACTCAAACCCTGAGTTTCCAGAAGGGAAAAGACCTGCTTACACTAACTGAAAACTGATTGAGTTGTCTTTAACTGAAGATAAGTTAATTGGTTTATGTTCCTCCCATCTTGATGACTTTCCATTTGAAGAATTAAATTTTCAGTCATTATTCTGATGCTGCACAAATTTCTTTTTTAATCTCAGAATTTTTTTCTGGTATATAATTGGTAATAATTCTATCATTAATGCTAACAGTTTTTGCTAGCCTGATTGACTGAGTGGTTAGCATATCTACTCTGCAGCCAAGAGGCTGTAGGTTCGAATCCTGCCTAGGGCATGCATCTTTGTGATCATCTTTCACCCTCACACATTGAACCAGACAAATATGTATACACTCTCCCAAAATTATGTGATTGTCTTTAAGTGGGAGATGATTTCACCCAGTGTGAGACCACTACCTTGCTTATTGGAGGTCTGAAATGACAAACATTCCATGTTTGGTCTCCAGAGCAGGATTTCTGGAATATGTCTTCTTCCTTTTCAGGGTATAGGCCTCTGGACTCAATTCCATCTTTTTAAGGATCTTCCTCTGCTTCAGGTACCTTTTGGTTGGTAATTTAAAATTTGTTTAAGTAATCTGCTTCTATTTATTCTCAGTAGTATGTGTTCTTTCCATTTTTCTCTGTAGCAAATAACCATTTCATTTAGTGAGTTTGTAATTCCAAGTTCATCTTTGATTTTGCTGCTTTTCATTTTATCTATTATTGTGACTCCTTCAGTTCTTCACAGAAATTTAAATTTCATTTTGAATGATTCCATTATTTTTCATCTGCTTTTTTTATTGTCAATATCTCGCTGACATCCAGTAAGGTAGGTTTAGCTACTATATTTTAGATTCTTGTTCATGTGTGTTTTTGTACATAATTGGGTTCAAAAATTATATAATGCCCGTTACTTTTAAAAAGTTTGATAGCTTCAGTTCTATGTCAGCTTCATTTTCATATGACATTGTGCATCTTAAATGTTTGAATGTATTTACTTGCTCTATTATTTTGTTGTTTATTACTATTTTACTTCTTATTTGATTAGCACTTTTGAAGGCTATGACTTTTGTTTTGTCTGTTGTATTTCCATACACGTTTTTATCAGATTATTTAGACTGCATAATCATTTTTGTAGTTCATCTTCATTGTTTCCGAGGATTATTTGATCATTAGCAAAACGTAGGGAAGCTAATTTGGTATGGTTTACCTTGAATCCTTCTTCATTAGTTATCTTTCATTCTTTTATAATTTTATCTATGTATATATTAAACAAAACTGATGAGAGAGGGAAGCCCTGATGTACTCCTATTTATTGGTTTCCAGCTTGATGTTAAATTATTGTACTTCACAGTTATTTTAATAACTTGATATATATTCAATAAGGCTCCAAAGAGTTGGTTTTGTTATTTCATATTCTTCCAGGATTTCCCATAGTTTTTCTCTGATATAGATTATATCGAATGCATTGATATAATGTATATTACATCAATGCATTGATGTAATGTTATGTATTTTTAGATTAGTAATTTTAACATAAATGCAGTTTATGCAAGACCTGCCTTTTCTGAATCCATTTTGTTCTTCTATTAATTTTAGGTCTACTATATTTTTAAGTTCATATGCTAAGATTTTTGTATTGTAATAACAGGTACTAAGTAAGCTGATGCCATGATAATTGTTACCAACAGATTTGTATCCCGTTTTGTAGATGGGGATAACTATGCTTTTTTCCATTCTTGTGAGCATTTTCCTTCTTTCCAAATCATATTATAAAAGTTAATAATAAAAAATATAAAAAAATTACAAAAAATATATAAAATTGATAAAAAAAAAATCGGGAGGGAGGGAGGATCCTTAGCTCATCCACAGTACAAATGTACTATACTTTTGCCTATAACCTTTTGTGGATGGAAACCACAAAAAATAAATCAAAAATATATACAATTGATTAAAAATAATAATAATTATTATTATTACTTGACACCTCCAGGAAGTCCAAAGACTAGTCGAGGGAGGACATTTACTCTATGACTCTCTATCCTCACAATCCACCATCTACCACCCATCGCCACTACTAGTATTTTCACAGACAATCGCAAACATCCATGCCCACAGTGGGACTTGAACCCAGTTAGCATATCGGCTGGAGAGCCGATATGCTAACCACTCGGCCAACCAGGCCGGCAAATAAAAAAAAAATTAAAAAAAAAGCCTTTGCTTCCAGCGCAAATGCATTACAGGCAGACAAGGGTGGCAACCAAAAAAAAAAAAAAGTGTGTACACACATGTATAAATAATACAGGCTGATAAGATTCATCATGGTGTATTATAGCAATAAGTTAACCTGTTGTTGATCCCAACTTCACCTTGGGCAAGGGGAAAATATTACTGCTAATTGGGTGTAATTCATTGAAATTAATTACTTGGTCCTGTTAATTTTAGGTGTCTGTTGAACATTTGGACTAGTATTGGAATAGTGTCATTAGCCACTTTGCAGTTTGAAAGGTACTGATTTGATTATGGAACTAGCTGAAGAATTAGATAAGTACCAGATCGACATAATAAAAGGGGTGACTAAAACAAAAAAGACAAAATCTGGTGAGATTTATCTGAGCAATAATAAAAAAAAAATATTATATTCAGGCAATGGCAATCAGGGAAAAGAAGGTGTAGCTAGAGTATTCAACACTAAATACGAAGCTAATCTTCTTGAATGGCAGTGATAGCACAGTGGTAAAAAAATACAAAACAGGCATACAGTCAGGAATACATATATATACATGAAGTAGAAAAAGTCATCAAAGGCTCGAAATATGGAAAGGCAGCAGGAGTAGATGATATTCGACCAGAAATGCTGAAGTATGGTGGCTGCACTGCATAGTTCAGAGGGCCTGGACAGAGGGACGAATTCCCGATGATTGGAGTAGAGCTCTAATAGTACCCTTATATAAAAAGGGAAATAAAACTGAATGTGAGAATTACAGAAGTATTTCTCTACCGAGTGTTCCTGGCAAGATCTATGCAAGTCTACTTGAGAAACAGTTGAGAAGAATTGTGGAAGAAAAGCTTGGTGAAGAACAAGCTGGATTCATGCCAAATAGAGGCTGTCAGGATCAGATCTTCACTTTACGACAAATAGTTGAGAAAACATGTGAATATAACAAAGATCTGTATTTAAATTTTGTCAATCTGGAAAAGGCATATGACAAGGTGCCAAGAGAGAAGCTATTCAATACGCTAAAGTTATATGGTGTCAATGGGGCATTATATCACGCAATACTTAGTCTTTATTTGAGTTGTAAGTCAACAGTTAGAAGTGAAGGAAGTACAGGAAGATGGTTTAATGTTAAATCTGGCATGAGAAAAGGATGTACATTATCCCCTCTGTTATTCATTATCTATATGGATCACATTATGAAGGAAAGTGGTATTAAACATGATATCAGAATTGGAGATATTAATGTCAGCTCTTTGCTTTATGTGGACGATGATATACTTCTAAATAAATCCGCTACAAGTCTGCAAGATTCTCTGACTAAATTGAATAGCTGTTGTAATAGATATGGTATGAAGGTTAGCATTAAAAAGACAAAAACAATGAAAATAGGTAGAATTGCTGAAAATGTGAACAGGGAACCTGTGTGTAAAACATTTCAGCTACTTAGGCACAATTTTTACTGAAGATGGTAAATTAATTATGGAAATAGACAACAGAATCAACAAAGCTAGTATGGTAGGAAATCAATTGAATAAATTCATATGGAATAAGAGAGAAATTACTCGGAACACTAAATTAGCTGTATACAAGACAGTGTTCAAACCAGTTTTAGCCTATGGATCTGAGAGCTGAGTCAGAAGTAAAACACTTGACCATAATTGCGAATGACTTTATGTGTGGGTTATGTATGACGAGTGCTGTGGAATTTGTGGATGTGTTGAATGAGTTCGATGGGCGAAAGGATCTATATAAGATGGATGGCTTGCATTTGAATGGTTATGGTGTAAGGAGACTTGAGAAAGTGTTGATGAATGTAGTGGATGTGTAATTCAGGGAAACCAGATTTATTAAAGGGGGGAGGGTAGATATACAGTCCTAAGGGAGGCAATTGAATGTATGAATGAATATAATATGCCCAAGCGAATAAGGACAACAAATCAGAGTGGGATAGTTAATATAAGGCATCAAGGTAGGGTTGGGGCTAATGGGGGTCTTAAATTCATGTACACTAATGCTAGGAGTATTAGGAACAAGAAGGAAGAGCTTTTGGCCATGGTTGACACTTCCAGACCACAGGTTATTGGTATTAGTGAATCATGGCTGACTGTAGATGATATACGTGTGTAGAGGCTTAAGTGCTGTGAGGACATCATGTTGGAGGCTAAATGGATTTTTTACAACACTCAAAAAGAATTAAAATAGAATTTAATACTTCCTATATTTCGTCCTAGTCACTAGGACATCTACGGGGATTACAAAAACAATTAATGTAACATATACACAAATAAAAAATAATACTAAGCCCAACCACATGGGTGACACTAAAGTCCTATCTAGGTAGAGCGCCCTCTAAGGGCAGTAGTGGGTGGCCTGGAATGTAAGGTGGGAACTCTGGTGATGAGTGTTTCCCAAATCTTCGGAAGCTTAATGCAACCATATTTATTGAGATTTGGTTGGTTTTTGAGAGCTGCTGGTGCTGCTTCTAAGAAATGTCTCTCTTTCTTGAATTTGCTGTGGTGGAGCATGGTGGTTTTCTTCCATGATACCCTGTGAGTGGTGTCCAAAACACGGTCAGCCAAGCCTGAATGGCCATAGTTGTGTTTGAAGATGTAAGACTTGTGTTCCTCTAGACAGATGGATGCTGATCTGCCTGTCTGTCCAAAGTACGCCAGCTTACAGGAACAGGGTACTTTGTAAACTCCAGGCAGAGAGAGAGGAGGGAGCTGATCTTTCGTAGAACGGATAAGGGTAGCCAGTTTGCGGTGGGGCTTATATGCTGTGTGTAGGTTGTACTGTTTTAGTATCTTGGCTATTTTTTCGGATGTGCCACGGATGTAGGGTATGGTGATGGCATTTTTAAAATCCTGTTGACGAGAAGGACGGGGAATGGGGGAGGAGTTGATTATTTTTTTGATACAGTGATCGCTGTAGATATTGGAGAGGAAAGTGCTGTGTATGTTGTTAAGCTCAGTAGTGAGGGCGGTTCCTGGTAAGAGTTTTAATAATGCCATATTGTTAAGAGGGGTGGTGGTGGGAGAGTTTGTGAATGTATCTGCCTGTGTGTGTGGGTTTTCTGTATACGGTGAAGGTAAGTGTATCATTAGGCAGGCGTGTGACTAAGGTGTCTAGGAAGGGTAAACAATTGTTCTTTTTCTTTTCCATAGTGAACTGGATTCTTGGATGTAGACTATTGAGATGACTGAGGAAGGAGTCTAACGTGTCTGGGCCATGAGGCCAAATAGAGAACACATCATCTACATATCTTAGCCAGATAGAAGGTTTGAGTGGGGCTGAGTCTATGACTCGTTTTTTGAAATCTTCCATATAGAAATTGGCAAGGGGGAGTGAGAAGGGGGAACCCATGGCAGTTCCCTCTATCTGCTTGTAGATTTTGTTGTTCCAAGAGAAATACCCAGAGTTAATGGTAAAGGAAAAGAGATCTAAGATGTCAGAGGGAAAAACCTTGTCTAAGAGAGATAAGGTGTCAATTAAGGGAATATTGGTAAACAAAGAGGAGATATCAAAGCTTACCAATATGTCTGTCTTATTGATGGTTAAATTTTCTGTGAAGGCTTTAAAGTGGATTGAGTTTTTTATATAGGAAGGTGACCTTCCGGTGAGGGGGATCAGAGAGTTGGCCAGCTGTTTAGATAGTCTATAGCAAGGTGTATTGGTGACATCTACTATAGGCCTGAGTGGGGAATTGGGTTTGTGGATTTTTTGTAAACCGTATATTCGGGGGGGAAGGAAGCGAAAAGGTTTAAGTTTTTTCGTGACATCAGGGGGCCAGGAAGATACTTTTTTGAGTAAAATGTTTAGTTTCTTAACTTGTGTTTTTGTGGGGTCGTGTTCTAGCGGGATGTAGGTAGCGCGATCGCGGAGGATAATGTTCATTTTATGATTATATTCACTGGTATTAAGAACGACTGGCATTACCCTTATCCGCTCTGGTGATGACGATACTTTTTCTTTACGTAGTTTCAGGAGAGCCGTGCGTTGGGCATATGATAAATTACTTTTCGGCGGCGAAGAATGCGCGAGGATGTTGGCAACGTCAAGTCTGATGTTGTTAGCTATCTCCGACGGTAAGCGACCGATTCCACATTCGATGTTCACCATAACGTCAAGCAACGGCACTTCCTTCGGAGCGACGGCAAAATTACGGCCGAGGCAAAGCGCGCTGACGGCATCGTCGTTGAGCCTTTTGGAAGAGAGGTTTATTACTGTCTGGAGCGGTTGAATTTTTGGTTGTGGTTTGTTTTTCACAAGGTTGCTATATTTCTTGATGTGTTTATTTTTTATTTTTTGGAATTCTCTTTGTGCGGAAGTTTCCGAAATGCCAGAGAGAATCGACCAAAGTTCAGGGTTAAGAATGGTGGAGAGTTCTGAATGTAAGGAGCCAATGGCGGCGTTCGTCACTGCGAGGGTAGCACGTGTAGAGGCGATTTGCTCGCGGAGTAATGCCTGGCTGGCACGGTTATATTTACGAAGTGCTTTTTTGGACTGGAAATTGATCTTCATTTTAACGCAGTTTGGTATCACTCTTGTATCCCGACATCGTTTTAAAAAAGCCAGCCTATTTAGTTGCTAGATAGTCGTAGTTTTGACTTACCGTATTGCTTGGATTTGCGTGCTAATTCTTCTCCATGGATGATTAGAATACGTGTGTAGAGGCTTAAGTGCTGTGAGGACATCATGTTGGAGGCTTAATGGATTTTTTACAACACTCAAAAAGAATTAAAATAGAATTTAATGCTTCCTATATTTCGTCCTAGTCACTAGGACATCTACAGGGATTACAAAAACAATTAATGTAACATATACACAAATAAAAAACAATACTAAGCCCAACCACGTGGGTGACACTAAAGTCCTATCTAGGTAGAGCGCCCTCTAAGCGCAGTAGTAGGTGGCCTGGAATATAAGGTATGAACTCTGGTGATGAGTGTTTCCCAAATCTTCGGAAGCTTAATGCAACCATATTTATTGAGATTTGGTTGGTTTTTGAGAGCTGCTGCTGCTGCTTCTAAGAAAAGTCTCTCTTTCTTGAATTTGCTGTGGTGGAGCATGGTGGTTTTCTTCCATGATACCCTGTGGGTGGTGTCCAAAACATGGTCAGCCAAGCCTGAATGGCCATAGTTGTGTTTGAAGATGTAAGACTTGTGTTCCTCTAGACGGATGGATGCTGATCTGCCTGTCTGTCCAAAGTACGCCAGCTTACAGGAACAGGGTACTTTGTAAAGTACCCTGTTCTCGTAAAGTACTCTGTCGCTCCGAAGGAAGTGCCGGTGCTTGACGTAATGGTGAACATTGAACATGGAATCGGTCGCTTACCGTCGGAGATAGCTAACAACATCAGACTTAATGTAGCCAACATCCTCGCGCATTCTTCACCGCCGAAAAGTAATTTATCATATGCCCAACGCACGGCTCTCCTGAAACTAAGTAAAGAAAAAAGTACGTCATCACCAGAGCGGATAAGGGTAATGCCACAGTCGTTCTTAATACCAGTGAATATAATCGTAAAATGAACATTATCCTCCGCGATCGCGCTACCTACATCCCGCTAGAACACGATCCCACAAAAACACAATTTAAGAAACTAAAAATTTTACTCAAAAAAGTATCTTCCTTGCCCCCTGATGTCACGAAAAAACTTAAACCTTTCCGCTCCCCCCCCCCCCCCCCGAATATACGGTTTACCAAAAATCCACATACCCAATTCCCCACTCAGGCCTATAGTAGATGCCCCCAATGCACCTTGCTATAGACTATCTAAACAGCTGGCCAACTCTCTGATCCCCCTCACCGGAAGGTCCCCTTCCTATATAAAAAACTCGACCCACTTTAAAGCCCTCACAGAAAATTTAACCTTGAATAAGACAGACATATTGGTAAGCTTTGATATCTCCTCTTTGTTTACCAATATTCCCTTAATTGACACCTTATCTCTCTTAGAAAACGTTTTTCCCTCTGACATCTTAGATCTCTTTTCCTTTACCATTAACTCTGGGTATTTCTCTTGGAACAACAAAATCTACAAGCAGATAGAGGGAACTGCCATGGGTTCCCCCACTCTCACCCCCCCCCCCACTTGCCAATTTCTATATGGAAGATTTCTTTGATATCTCCTCTTTGTTTACCAATATTCCCTTAATTGACACCTTATCTCTCTTAGAAAACGTTTTTCCCTCTGACATCTTAGATCTCTTTTCCTTTACCATTAACTCTGGGTATTTCTCTTGGAACAACAAAATCTACAAGCAGATAGAGGGAACTGCCATGGGTTCCCCCACTCTCACCCCCCCCCACTTGCCAATTTCTATATGGAAGATTTCGAAAAACGAGCCATAGACTCAGCCCCACTCAAACCTTCTATCTGGCTAAGATATGTAGATGATGTGTTCTCTATTTGGCCTCATGGCCCAGACACTCATCTCAATAGTCTACATCCAAGAATCCAGTTCACTATGGAAAAGGAAAGGAACAATTGTTTACCGTTCCTAGACACCTTAGGCACACACCTGCCTAATAATACACTTACCTTCACCGTATACAGAAAACCCACACACACAGGCAGATACATTCACAAACTCTCCCACCACCACCCCTCTCAACAATATGGCATTATTAAAACTCTTACCAAGAGAGCCCACAATCTTTGTTCCAGTGGAACCGCCCTCACTACTGAGCTTAACAACATACACAGCACTTTCCTCTCCAATGGCTACAGCGATCACAGTATCAAAAAAAAAATCAACTCCTCCCCCATTCCTCGTCCTTCTCGTCAACAAGATTTTAAAAATGCCATCACCATACCCTACATCCGTGGCACATACGAAAAAATAACCAAGATACTAAAACAGTACAACCTACACACAGCATATAAGCCCCGCCGCAAACCGGCTACCCTTATCCATTCTACGAAAGATCAGCTCCCTCCTCTCTCTCTGCCTGGAGTTCACAAACTACCCTGTTCCTGTAAGCTGGCTTACTTTGGACAGACAGGCAGATCAGCATCCATCCGTCTAGAGGAACACAAGTCTTACATCTTCAAACACAACTATGGCCATTCAGGCTTGGCTGACCATGTTTTGGACACCACCCACAGGGTATCATGGAAGAAAACCACCATGCTCCACCACAGCAAATTCAAGAAAGAGAGACATTTCTTAGAAGCAGCAGCAGCTCTCAAAAACCAACCAAATCTCAATAAATATGGTTGCATTAAGCTTCCGAAGATTTGGGAAACACTCATCACCAGAGTTCCCACCTTACATTCCAGGCCACCCACTACTGCCCTTAGAGGGCGCTCTACCTAGATAGGACTTTAGTGTCACCCACGTGGTTGGGCTTAGTATTATTTTTTATTTGTGTATATGTTACATTAATTGTTTTTGTAATCCCCGTAGATGTCCTAGTGACTAGGACGAAATATAGGAAGTATTAAATTCTATTTTAATTCTTTTTGAGTGTTGTAAAAAAATCCATTAAGCCTCCAACATGATGTAGATGATATAGCTAGTGGGATTGAATGTGATGGATATAGTGTGTTCAGGAATGACAGCGAGAATAAAATGGGGGGAGGAGTATTGTTGATGATAGCTGATGAGCTACATCCAAGGAGAATAGAAGTTGAATTGAAGGATAGAGAAAATAGCACATTTGAGGCCATTTGGTGTGAGATTGTGGCTAGCAGAACTAATATACAATTGGGTGCTGCTATAGACCAGGTGATGGAAAAGATCGTGGTGACAGTATGCACAAGCAAATAGAAGAAATGAGTGGAAGGAGGGTAATTATTATGGGAGATTTCAACTATGGTCGCATTGATTGGAGTGAGGAGAGGACACACGGGAGGAAGGAATTGGATTTTATGCGGTTATTAAGGGATAACCATCTGCGACAGCATGTAATGGAAAATACTAGGGGTGAGAGAGTGCTTGACCTAGTAATTACATCTGAGGATTTGGCTGTAACAAATATGACCACATTGCCACCAATTGGTCAGAGTGATCATAGGATCTTGACTTGGGAGGTGGTTAAAGGTGTGGAATTTTCAATTAAGACAGAGTACATGTGGAATTATCAGGCTGGAAAGTATGACAAGCTTAGGAGTTTGATTGGTTCAGTGCCATGGCATGTACAACTGCAAGGACTAGAAGTTGATAGTGCATGGGAAGCAGTTAAGAAGTGTTTGCATGAAGCAATGGCTGACTGTATACCTAGAGTGTGAATAATAAATCAAGTGGGGGTTAAATGGATGAATAACACCATTAAGCTTGAGCTGCAAAAAAAGAAACAACTATGGAGGGAATTTAAGGAGAAAGGTGTCCGGCAGGCACATGAACGGTATAAAGCGCAGGCTAGAAGGATAACGACTGTGGTAGAAAAGCAAAAAAGATTACGAAAGAACATTGGCCATGCAGGCTAAAGAGAATCCTAAACAGTTTTTTAGATTTTAGATATGTAGCAAGTAAAAGGAAAAATGTACATGGCAGAATGATTTTAAAGAATGCTGATGGTAGGGAGGTAATTGAATCAGTTGATATAGTTGAGTTACTGAGTGAGCACTTTGCAAGTATATATCAACCAGGTGGTGACATTGCAGAAACGAATAAACCAGTAGATTATACCGGTTTATTCATCAATTCTTTAGCTGCTTCTTGTACAATTCTACCGTACAAGAAGCAGCTAAAGAATTGTCAATACCCTTGACCGTTTTCTTTAATTTGAGTCTCGGGTCTGAGTTAGTCCTGAGGGGGGGTGGAAAGAGGGGAAAATAGTTCCACTTCATAAAGGAGGTTCCAAGACTGCTGTTGTAAATTACGGACCGATTAGCATATCAGGAATCGTTTTCAAGGTCTTGGAGAAACTAGTCAAGAGAAGAATACAGGATTGGATATAAATGAAAATGGGATATTGTATGGGGGACAACATGGTTTTGTGAAGGGTAGATCATGCCTCAGTAACTTGCTCACATTTTATAACACAGTGACGGCTGAACTGGATAGGGGTAATGGGTTTAGAGTGATACTACTGGACCTTGCCAAGGCCTTTGACAGGATACCACATGGAACCCTAATCAGTAAACTGGAGCAGATGCGGATAGATATAGGGTTGGTGAGATGGATAGGAGGGTGGTTGAAGGAGAGATACCAGAGAGTGGTTTATTCAGGAGTGGAGTCTAAAAGACGGCTTGTGACTAGTGGTGCGCTGCAGGGCTCTGTTCTTGGACCACTGCTTTTCAATTTGTTCATCAACAATATAGGAAAGGATTTGAGAGGAAGTGTTCACTTGTTTGCTGATGATGCAAAGTTGGGTAGAGCAATTGTGAGTGCACAGGATGTCAAAAGTTTACAGGATGATTTGGATAGTTTGGAGGACTGGGTTAGGAAAAATGGATATCAATTTAATGTGGCAAAGTGTAAGGTTATGCACTTTGGGGTGAAAAGAATAGCAGCAGTATATCACATTGGTGGAACCATACTCCAGGAGATTGATGAGGCCAGGGATTTGGGAGTGTTGGTGGATAGGGAATTGAAGTTTAGGGGGCACATTGCAAAAGTGACTAAATAAGCTCATCAAATCACTTGGCTTCTGAAAAATACTTTAACATGCAGAGAGAAACAAGTTGTTGTTCCTCTGTATCGAGCCTTGATAAGACCCCATCTGGACTACTGTGCCCGGTTATGGGCACCAGGGTTTCTTCGTGATGGGGAGGAAGTGGAGAGGATCCAGAGACGAGTGACAAAGATGATAGCAGGTCTGTGGAATGAAGCTTACGAGAATAGGTTGATGATTTGTGGGTTGCAGAGATTGGACGATAGGCAAAGGAGAGGTGATATGATTGAGACATTTAAATTACTGAAGGGCTTCTATAAGATTGATCCAGAAGATATTTTTGAAAATATGACTGGTGGTGGGAGGACTAGGGGCCATGCATGGAAGCTGGGCAAGAGCGTGGTTGACAAGGGTGTTAGAGCTAGGTTTTTTACTTGGAGAGTGGTGAATGAGTGGAATAAACTTCCAGAGTCTGTTGTGGGTGCTATGACCATGAATGAGTTCAAGGCAAGGTATGATAGATACTGTGTGAATATCGAATAATTGTTCTTGACATGATGTTAGGGCCTCCCTCGATGAGTTTGTCGACTCCTTGGAATTGCCCGGAACAATAACAATAATAATAATAATAAAAAGACTAGAGACTGCAGATATGAGAGTCCTGAGAAAGATTAGAGGCATGAACAGATGGCATCAATGGCAATATCATATTAAAAACGAGGATATTAGGAAAGAACTTGACATTGTCAGCATCCAGGAATGCGTTAGCAGTGCTAATCTCAGGTGGTATGGTCACTTAAACAGAATGGGCGAGGAAGGATTAGCAAAACAAGTGTTCTCTGCCAGGTTGGGAGGAAAATGACCCAGAGGAAGACCAAGATATAGGTGGATTGATATATGGTACAAAGTGCCTTTGATGATAGAAATATAAGATCTGATAATGTTGGAGTCTTGACAAGTAACAGACTGATTTGGAGGAAAATTGTAGATAGAAAGTTAGTAATGATGTAAATTTTTCATGTAGTACTATCATATCCTGTACACCCCTTGAGGGTACATGTCAGGAATTTGATAATGATTTGATTATGGTGGTATTCCGTAGATGTAATTGTTTAGTGTCCTATTTTTATTTAGATATGTTGCCTGCTTATATGGATGTTTGAGAATATGTGCACTCTGGCTAAAAAAAATGAAAGATTAATTATTGTCTAGGATACAAGGAATGTTTTGGTTTCATGTAATAATTGCAGTGCATTCAACCTGGAAACTTGTTTCGTGTTTATTCTGCAGAATCTAATAAACCAGAACTCTAGGTTTTAGCTGCCTCAGTGTAATATTAAACAGCCACAAATTCTTGGTGTTATGATATTTTGTATTTTAGACAAACTGATAAGTTACCAAGTAACTGGTGGATCAATACTTGACATAAAATTAAATCCTTGTTTTTACCCTTTGTCCAAGAGTGATCAAAAAAAAAAGCTTGCATGTGGAACCATCTTCATGACTTGGTTACTCTACACATAAGACTGCTGGACTTAGAGACATTGAGAGGCTAAATCAATGGCAAAAGTCATATTCTATGTGCAAGTTTTGTTTGTGCATACTTCATGAAGTCATATTTCATATACATGCAACAAATTTTGCTAGTTGTATATAGTATCAATTTAAAGATCACTTTTCTAGCTCTGATCACTAAATGATCAGAGCTAGAAAACGGAAAGAACCCCCTCTCACAGTGTAGAGAACCGACTGGTCTTCTGAATGATTGTTCTTAATGGTGCACCCCATTATTAGATACCCAAGTTCTGAATGAATGAGGATGGACTGACAATTTGTGACCTAGCTGGCCAAATTGTGTTTCTGTATTAACTTGAACTACAAGAAAAGTAGTGTGGTGAAAAGCATTCTGCCTTGGAACAAATCATCTGTAGAACTGAAGATAAGCACTATCATTGTAAGAATTATCAATGGAAAGGAGATGAGAACTACAGAGGGATTGGAGAAGTACAATATCAACATAATTGGTGCAATCTAAGATGAAAAAGATTAAAATAGACAAAATTCAGTTAAACAGATAAGATGTTATATTCAGGCAGTAGCAATTAGGAAAGGGTAGTATTATGTATTAAACACATAGAAATATTTTTGGAAAAGTTGGAGGAAAAAAAGCCAGCAAATAATGGTAAGCACCTGCTGGATTTCTGTTTTCAGGCCATGAACTAGTCATTAACACTATGGTTCCAGACAATTATGTGCACTCGTTGATATAGAGATAAAGCACAAGAAATAAGTCTTATTGACTCACTTTTACTGTTAATAGTGGTGGCTTCATTCTGATTCAGGACTATACGTGGGATTTGAAATATACTGTACTTTTCCATGTATAGGACTCCCTATGTATAAAAGGAACCCTGCTTTTTTGAACCCAAAATTAAGAAATAAATATTTTAAACATAAAGCAGAACACATTTGATATTTTTTTAAATATTCAAAGTATATTTAGTAATTAGGTAATATTTTAAGATAAATATTAAGAGGCATTTTTAGGGATGCATCTAAGATGCATTTTCTGGTCTAACTTGTTTTATGTTCTTATGGTCAACCCTTCTCTCCTCATGAAGTTGAAGCACCATTTTGCCTTTCCTGTGAAATCAACAATGTTCATTTCTCTTACAAACCTTTTTGCCTCATATTGAATAAGCTTGGTTGACACACATATCCTACTCTGGCACTGCTCTGTAATCCAAGTTTTAAGCCTCTGCTCCAAGTTTGGCCATTTTGCTAGTTTTCTTCTTAAGGCCCTCTTTTTTGGCATCTTGAGTAGTTGTTCTTCCTGTTTTCTCCACTGTCTATCATACACTCAATTGGAGGAAGTCCAAACTATCACTCTGAAGCTTTATTTCCATGTTCTTTTGTTTAATTGATGACTTTTAACTTGAATTTTGAAGAATGTGGTGATTGTTTTTTATTTTTGGGCATTTTTATGGGTTAGTGCTCAAAATATTGTCAATGCTTTAACTTACCTTGCCAACGAGTTGCAGACGTGTGAATGCTTTCAGAGTTCTGATTGGTTTATTCAGAATCAGTCATTAATGACGTCAATCGACAGAGTTAACAAAGGCTAGTGATTGGCGGAAGCCTGTTCGCAGAGACAAGGTACCGGCAGTTTTGCCATGGCAACCATGGGTCTCTCAACCAGTTACCCCCTTGTATAAGACTATCCAAATTTTAGAAAAAGTATTGTCTTATACATAGAAAAATACAGTAAGTTATCACCATTTAGTTTTGATCTAGAAAAATATGAATATTATGTTGGAAAGAAAAATATTCAAGAAAATGCATGTGTTGGATTGTACATCCTGGCTTTGAATCCGCCATCTTGTTAAAACGTTATTCTTATTTAAATTATCCATTTTTATTTGTTAGATGCTGATTGATACTGATCCAAATATAGAGAAATTTATATTATCCTGCACCACCCTATATTCAGATTAGTCTATATAATATAGTAGAATCAATCATCAACTAATTTTTGTAATCTCACTTTTCTACAGGCCGAGGTTGATATTATCATTTAAGGCTTCTGCAAGGTCTGATAACTTTATGAACAGTGCAATGAAAGAGAATCAGGCAAACACCAAATTGAAATCAATAAAACAAAACATTTAATGCAGGGTTATATAACATGTACATTAAGTATAACTTTGATAACAAGATAATGCAAATCAACTTAGTTCAGGTATTCATAACAAACATAAAACATTAGGCATCAGACATCCAGCTGTCAATTCTACATTCTTCCGATTAATTAAAATGGTTCACACAGTTCAATGTTACAGAATCTTACAGTAAATACTCTTATAGTTGAACTCTCTAATTCTCTCTTAGTCAACAAACACTTAATTCAATTATGAGGCAGTTATCACTTTAAGGGGGAAACACTTTGAAGCTCCATACTTCGGCTAATTTTAGTAGAATGCCACAGTTAATGTTAAGATATATCAGGCGGAGCTAACTCTTATTTCTTCACGCTGAAATATAAAAAAATGGACTGCTCTTACCGGGTTACATCCTTTGCACATTGGATTCACTATAGGCACACTTAAAACTGAAGTTAACTATCACTTTGAAGTAACACTATTCAAAAGGAATCTTCACTATGTAACTGAAATATTAAACGTAGAGCTTCACAAGTCTTGACGCACTCGTTTCAGGTAATATACTTATTCCTTATTTTCTTCTACACATTAATTTCAGCTTTGCACTATTCTTCCTCAAAACAATTGGAATGCGACGTAATTTTAGAATTCCGTAGAAATATTCCTAATTGCCTATTAATTTCCCTGTCCTTTCTAATTTATTTACGGCATTTCCAAATTCCCTTACTGCCACCCCGTTACTTTACTCCTTGCTGACCTGAATGCTTCTTCCTTGTTTTCCCTCGTTCTCCAATTAAATACATTCATTCTTCCTGCCAAAATCTGGTTCTAGCTAGTTGAGCTTATATCAACTTCTTCTCCCTTCGAATACCATAGCTCACACTCCATGCACGTACTATCTAAAAGTAACTCTGTTTCCTTGACAACAGCCAATCAAATGCATTCAGAAGAATTGCATAAAATTACTTTCTCTTTCAGTAATGTTAATAAAAAAAAAAAAAATCACAGTTCATGTAATATACATTTAAATTTACTTACACACAGTTTCTTACAACATTTACACAGGAATTAATAAAATAAACTGAATGATATTTTAATACAGAGTCCTATCAGTACCAATACATATTTCAGATTAATTAATTAAACAATAATAAACAGACTCCAAGTAATTATATGAATAATAATTTACAAGTAAGAGACTAACAACAAATGATATTTACAAGTCTTGCTTATAACATGGTGGATTATGTTAAATATGAATGAAGAATTAAAGCATACAAAATAATTTCATTCACAATTTAACACATGCAAAGAATCAACCAGCTTTCAGAAATGAACTCTATACGTATACAAATATTTTCATCTTTAGATTTAATGGAATGAGAACAGTGCAATTAAACACAGGTTTAACAGTTCCAATACTTCCTTTTCATAGTTACGTTACTAGATACAGCATCTAGTATAGAATATAAAAATATTCCATAATAACACACAAAAAACAATAGTGGAAACATTTTCCACTTGGTCACAATGTATATTACTTAACAAGAAATTATATTCTTGTTTCCATCCTATAATACCCAAGCCTAAGTAACTTTTACATGCAATCTAATAGTCATATGTGCTAAATACTGTTATGTAGCAGTATTTTTTTAGCACATATGATTATTAGACTGCATGTACAAGTTAATATTAATTTCTATTGAATTAAAAAATCATTTTTAATGTTCTGAAAGAGGAAAGTTGATTTGGAGTGTTGCATTTTTAATCAAAGGTGGAGTGAAATTATTTCTTCATTGGGTATGATGGAAAAAAGTAGTATAATTAAAAGAAACACACATATTAACCACAGTGAAAATTATTTAATTTTGTAAATATTTCATCCTAAGTATCTTAGGACATCATCAGTACAGTAGTTTTAAACAATAATAGGAATGACATACAGTTAGGGTGCATGATTACAATAGAATATCATTGAACGTGCATAACATGCTAAGTAGTACAAAAAAAAAAAAAAATTAATTATTTAACACAATTTTGTATGACAATTTCCCATACTTTATGAATAGTAAGAACGTCGTTGCGGTTTAACGTTCTTACTATTCCTAAAGTATGGGAAATTGTCATACAAAATTGTGTTAAATAATTATTATTATTATTATTTTTTTTTTTTTTTTGTTCTACTGTAGCACGTTATGCACGTTCAATGAGATTCTATTGTAATCATGCACCCTAACTGTATGTTATTCCTGTTATTGTTTAAAACTACTGTACTGATGATGTCCTAAGATACTTAGGATGAAATATTATTTACAATTAAATAATTTTCACTGTGGTTAATACGTGTGTTTCTTTTAATTACGATCGCACCACAGGTTTCGTTATTTAAAAAAAAAAAAAGCAGTATATTTGATGTGTAAGGAAACTGTAAGTAAAATGACTGATTCCAACATTTATCTTATGATCAGCATAAAGGAGTGTTGAGAAAAGAAAAGTATTCAAAGTTAAAAAATAATTAAGAAAACAAGACATGCTTGAAACTCTATCAATGAAGTCAGTGCAGTCCACTATAAGTATCAGTTATCAAGTTGCACGTTAGATTGCTTTTGAAAGTAAACCATTCAGTAGTGGTGAATTTGTTAAATGTTGCTTGTGAAGAGTTTTTTGCTACCTTGATGCAAGTGCCACTGATCTTTACTTGGATTAGCACTAAGTTTGCCCACATGTAAATATCTAGCATTTCCTGATTTCAACTTCTATTTAATTCAACTTTGTCTAGCTAGTAAATATCAACACCACGATCATAGTGTTACAAGAACTTTCAGAAGTCTTTAATCAAGAATACTGGTCTATTTTGTATATACATATCCTCTCAGAAAATGCTACTACTAAAGAATTTAAAAAAAAGTTAGACCACCATGTAAGAAATTTCATCTACATTGTAACACTTCTCAACTGAATGTGAGGTTGTAAATCTATTGTAACAACCACTCTCAGAAGACACTGTCATAGCTCTCTGTCAAGGGCATAATTTTGCTCCCAGAAAATGGCAGTTTTGAAAAGGAATAGGATAGAATGGTGTATTATATTATTATGAACTACATGGAGTCCTTCAACTCTTTGAGGGAGACCCTAAACATCATGACAAGCACATCCAACTTTTGTATAGTAAGAGGGTAGTCTGAAAAGTTCTCGGCCTAACAATGAAAAAACGAATTTATAATTTCAAAATTATTTTTAGTTTTCAACATAATCTCCCATAAGACTAATGCGTTTATTCCAGTGTCCAGTGCCATTATCCTATCCCTGTAATGGTTCTCAGTAAGATCTGCAAAATACCCCTCCACAGCTACAATCACCTCTTGATTCGAGAAAAACGCTGATCAGCGAGGAAGAGTTTTAGTTTTGGGAAGAGATAGAAGTTAGAGAGAACCAAATCTGGGGAATAGAGTGGATGTTCCAACAGTTCATAGTGCAGATCCTTTAATTTTCCAATTGCCAAAACACCTTTGTGGGCAGGTGCATTGTCCTAGTGAAAGATGTTTTTCTTCTGCAAACCGGGTGTTTTCTCATGAATTTTTTCGTCTTGTCTGGTTAAAAGATCAGAATGATATTCCCCAGTTATTGATTTACCCTTTTCAAGATAATTAATAAACAAAATGCCTTTAGCATCCCAAAACACCAATGCCATGACCTTTCCTGCTGTTGGAACCGACTTTGTCTTTGGCACTGAACAGCTGGCTTCTCTCCACTGTTTTGACTGCTGTTTGGATTTTGGTATGTAATGGTGAATCCAAGTCTCATCCATAGTAATAAATCCTATAGTCTCAGCAATTTCATGCACT
This sequence comes from Typopeltis vanoorti, assembly GCF_054136105.1. Lineage (NCBI taxonomy): Eukaryota > Metazoa > Arthropoda > Arachnida > Uropygi > Thelyphonidae > Typopeltis > Typopeltis vanoorti. The sequence goes on from NC_143549.1 coordinate 27,879,541, forward strand.
TCGACTCACTGGTTATCCAATACCATATTGTGCACTTGATCAATGATTTCTGGTGGTGTTACACTTTTTGGACATCCTTCACATAGATCATCTTCAAGGCTGGTTCGGCCATGTTTAAACTCGGCAGCCCATTTCTTAATTGTCAAAAAATGAAGGAAGAGTGCCAATAAAATTTTATAAACTTCGAATGAATTTCTTTTGGCATTAAACTTTCTTTTGCAAAGAATTTTATAACTGCATGATACTCAATTTTATCCATTTCAAGGGATACAGACAACACTTTTGCTTCAGACAGCTGTATAAAACAAACTACTTGATAGAATGACCTTCAATTTTACATGGATACTTATGACTGATGTACCAGCTTAGAAAAAAACATCTTGTTGAAAGTGTTGCCATCTGTGGTCGAGGCCAAGAACTTTTCAGACCCCCTTGTAATTATCATACTTTGCTTTGAACTCATTCACAGTCATGGCACCACCCATAACACACTCTAGCAACTTGTTCCGTTTGTTCACAAGCAAAATATCTAATTCTAACACCCTTACTAACTACATTCACAATCACTTTCCAAGGATGGCCTCTAGTTCTCTCAACAGCAGACCTGTTCTGAAAAATTTCCTCCGTATTAATCTTGTAAAAATCCTTCAGTAACTTGTTTTTCAATTACATCACCTCTTTCCTGCCTGTCAGTCAATTTCTGTAATCCACAAATTTTCAACTTTTCCTCATAAGTTTCATTTCATAGACATACTACCATCTTAGTCACTCATCTCGGGATCCTCTCCACCTTTTCCTCATTGCCAAGAAACCCAGATAACCAGATCTGCACACAGTAATCTAGATGGGATCTTATCAAGGCTTGATAAAGAGGAATAATAACCTACTTGTCTCTGCTTATCAAAGTATTCTTCAGTAATCAAGTAATCTGATGAGCTGATTCAGCCACTTCTGCTATCTATCTATCTATCTATATATATATATATATATATATATACATACACAGGGTGTTCGGGATAAATTTGACATATTTATAATTAATTATATTTTTCCGTAAGTTACATGTATTAACACACACTTCTCTTCATTTAAAAGTTTGGACCCTTCTTCATTCATATACAAGATGTCAGAAAGGATGGATAGCTGGAACCCACCTGAATCATGGAAGAGAATAACTTGTATCATGATGATTCGTGCCCGCCATCAAAATAAGGATATTACGACTGCTGCCCAATGCTCCCTGAATACAGTAAAAACAATCAGGCATGAACTAGAGACTTGCAATGGTGACTACGAGGATGTAGCAAGAAGAAAGATCCCTAACAGACGATCTGATTGCGTTCGTACAGCAGAATTCCTCGCAAATCTGCAGGAACAGGTGTTGAAGAACCCTGGCATTGGAATTCGGGCTTTGTTCGTGGAGTTGCTAACTGTAGTCAAGCCCTGGATAACAAGGGTAGCCAATGGTAGGCCATATGTATGGCAGCAGGATTCGGCCCCTTGCCACACCTCTGGGAAAAGTCAAAAATGGTTGTCTGAAAATTTCTACGACTTCACCAGTCCAAATGTTTGGCCTCCAAACTCCCCAGACCTTAACCCCATGGATTATTTTGTATGGGGCGCAGTTGAAAAAGACACCAATCGCACTTCCAGTAATACAAAAGCCCAGTTAATGGATAAAATTAAAACAATTTTTGCGGCCCTTCCCAGGGAGACTGTAGCATCAGCTTGTTCGAGGTTCCGAAGCAGAATTGAAGCTGTGATCGATGCTAATGGTGGTTATTTTGAGTAAATCTTGTTGATAGTATTGTAATTAACTCTGCCTGTAATGTTTTTTTGTCAATTCATTAAATTTAATAGATACAAAGAAGATTTTCTTTTTCCTTACGAAACTGTCAAATTTATCCCGAACACCCTGTATATATATATATATATAGCAGAACTTTTAACTCCATATCTACTAATGCTACTAAATCTCTAGCTTTGTTGATTTCCTGGAGTACAGTTCCATCAATGTGATATATAGCTGGTAATCTTTTCACCCCAAAATGCATAACTTAACACTTTACCACATTAAACTGACATCCATTCTCCTTTGTCCAGACTGCCAGTCTATCCAAATCATCCTGCAAACATTTAACCATTATCTGTATAAATTACCTCTCTGAACAGTTCTTCTCAGATCTTTTCCTATATCATGAATATACAAATTAAATAGTAGCAGCTCAAGAACGAAGTCCTGTAGCATGCCACTAATCATAGATGAATAAACTACTCTCTGATATCTCTCCATCAGCCACTCTCTTATCCACTTCACCAACTTTATATCCCATGTGCTGCAGTTTATTTATTAGAATGCCATGCAGTATCCTGTCAAAGGCTTTTGCAAAGTCCAGAAGTATCACTATAAACCCATTCCTCACCTTTATCTAACTCAGTTGTTACTGTGTAATAAAATGTGAGCAAGTTACTGAGGCACAACCTTTGCAAACCAATGTTGTCCCCCCATACAATATCCCATTACTGTCAATCCATTCCTGTATTTTGCTCTTGACTAACTTCTTCAGTACTCCAAATCTTGGAGCCTCCTTTATGCAATGGAACTATTTTCCCATCCGAGAGGCAAGACTTAGATTAAACAATGTGGTCACTGTGAAGAAGGTCTGTGACAATTCTTCTTTAACACTTATGTAAAACTCAAACCATCTAATCTCAAAGCTGTATTCACATCAAAGGTTCTGTAATATGTTATGCATCTATTTCATTTACCTCAGTTTCCATATAAGTCTTTACCTCTCTTGTTACTGCCGTACTCATGCAAAGTGTTTACTTAGTAATTCTATTATTTTGCCTGATTCAATTACCTCCTTATTAGCATTCATTAAAATCATTCTGCCATAAACATTCTTTTTATTTGCAATATATTAAAAGAACTGCTAATTTCCTTTCATACTCTGCTTTTTGTCTTTCTTACCACACTCTTTACATTTCTGGCCTATGCTTTGTGCTAGTCAATGTGCCTGCTGGTATTCATTCCAATTTTTTTAGCTCCAGTTTGATTTATTCTCCTGACACTAGGTATGTAGTCTGCTATTCTTCACTCAAACACTTCTTTATCACTTCCAATGCACTATCAACATCTAGCCCTTGCAGTTTCACATGTCATGGCACTCATTAAAACAAGTTTTCCATACTTACCAGCCTTATAATTCCACATATACTCTCTCTCTCTTAACTGAATATCCACCTCGCAGGTCATGACCATATAATCACTCACACCAACTACTGGCAATGTGGTCATACTGGTTATAGATAAATTCTCTGATGCAATGGCTAGATCTAATACTCCCATCTCTAGTACATGCCATCACATGTTGCCTCAGGTAATTATTCCTTAGTAAATATATAAATTCCATTTCCTTCCTCCCATGTGTCTTCTTCCTTCCAATCTATGTTCCCATGGTTGAAATCCTATATAATTATGTGTCTTCCACTCATTTGAACTTCTGCTCTTTGGCTGCTTTTCATTGGCTATTATCAATAACATTCCTCCTCCCCCATTCTTCTCTCTCTCTCTCTCTCTCTTTCTATCCTCCCCAAAGAATATTATACCCTTCATATTCTATCCCACTAACTATATTATCTTCTGTCAGCTATGTCTCACTAATGCCAGTAACCTTTGACCAGGATGAACTAACCAATGCCAAAAACTCCCCCCCCCCCCGCATTCCAAATGCTACTGCCATTAAGGTGTGTAAAGTGCAAAAGCCCTACCACTATTCCGATTCTTTATACTAACTATCCCATTCTAGTTTGTTACTAACTTAGTCATTTTATGCACATTCTTAGTTATAATAAATTTAATTTAATCCTTTATCCAAGTGTGAGCAAACAAAGTTTGCGCCTGAAAGTATCTTCAGGACTACGGTAAGGTAGTACAACACCGGGCAACTTATAGTCTAACCAAGTGAAAAATAAACTTTCAACATTCTTAGTTAGTTGACTCTGATATCTTTATACTCACTCAACTTCTCCCCCCCCCCACACACCCACCCAAAAAAAACTACTTTCCCTGATTTTGCACATCCACTCTTTCATTCAACACTTTTCCAGACTCTAAGCACCAAATCCATTTTGCCCATCAAACTTACTTCACACATCTACAAACTCCACATTATTCTTCTTGTGCATAACCTATGCATTGACTCATTCGCTATTATGGCCTTCCTTCTCAGCTCAACTCTGTCATGCAGTGGCAACAGACTTGCTATCTTAACTCTCTCACTCTTTTCCTTTGCTACCTCCAGTAATTATTTCATTTCGGAAAAGTATGGACTGAGGGACAGTCCATACTTTTCTCCTTTCAAATCATTTGTTCCAGTCAAAACAATCAATTTTTTCACTTTACCCTTTTGTGATCTAATAACCTTACGAACATCAATTTTTACACTGGGAAGCACAATTTTTTCAGTCTCTTGCCAATCATGTCTCTTATGATAGAATGGCTGTACAAGATGCACTCCTTGTTTTTTCCTTCTTAGTCAAGCATTCCTTTCTCTTTTCTCACACTTCTTTCTGATATCAGCTGACTCACTTGCCAGATGTTTTTGTATTTGTTGCAGCTCCTGCTTTGTCCTATGCATAACTGAGCATTTTACAGCCAACTCTTCATTCTTAGACATCCATCATACTACTATTCCTTCAATCAGCACTTTTACTCTCTCTATCATGTCACTTTTAACCCCTCTTTCAATTCTATCTGCCTTTACACCATCAGGCATTTTCAAGCACATTCTCTGTTTCATCCACCACCTCCTGCCACATGACCTGCATTTTTGGCCCTCACTTTGTTAGCATTTTTGGCACATTTTGCCACCCTATCACTTTCAAATTGAAGTCCATTTGCCTTTGATAAGGTGTGCAGTGCAGACATTGCATTGTACAAAATCTCTTTGGTTGAATTCTTTAAACAACAAACAAAAAGGTCTACTGCCATATGCCACCCAACAGAGATATTCAATCAATATTTATGATCTTTCATCCATAGCTAATAACATTCATCTTGATGTGGCCAGTATTCTGATAAAATCCAAACTTAACTTCAAGAGTAACTTTCTTCCTATAGAAATATCAGCACTCAAAGTTAGAGGAACAAAAAAAAAATTTCAGTTGTTATCATGGATCATGCAGATATCAGAAAAATGAAGTTTCCTTGGTCTTTCTACTTAATAGATTATAGATTGGGATCCTACCAAATTTCAAAAGATGAAAGTGTACAAATTAAAAAAAAAAAAAAAAAGGAAAAAAAAAGTTACATCTTCACCAAAGAAATCACCAAATAGCTAAAATCTTATGTCAAATCACCTTAGATATAGTCCTAAAACTTCAAACCTCATTCAACCAATAGTTGACAGCATAAACTGTCCTGTCTACAAATTGACCATGCATTTTCCAAATCACTCCCCTCCCCCAATAGGAAACACTTCCTCTTTTATTAAAAATTCAATGCACTTCAAAACATTAATAAAAAAAAAAAATAAAACAAATTAATCCTGACAGATTCTGACCTGATTTATTTGTGTTGATACTTAATTGCTCAACAGTGTACTTTTGGCAGACACCCTTGATCTTATTAAGCCACATTTCCCCACTGACATAATTGAATTATTCAAGTCCACTACTTACTCTGGTTATTTCAAATGGAAAGTAAATAAATGGTTTGATGGAACTGCTATTAGTTCCTCTCTTACCCCCCCCCCTTCACTAGCCAACATCTACATGGAACATTTTGAAAACAAATTAACTAGGCCATGGTTCTCAGTCTTCCTATTATCACGATTTGTTTTTCACACTATTAATTTATCACGCTATCCAGGCTAATCATGATAAAAGCAAAATTCTGTTTAAAAGTAATGTAAATGAAAGTTTATATTTTATATTAATTGAAATTTGTATAGCATGATTGCATATACAGAACACTGTAAAAAATATAAATTGTTTGATAATTGAAACAGAAGCTTTATACGTTGGTTATGCATTACTAAATCACTTAAGGAATTGAACAACATAGATACGAATATAAATTAAATTATACTTTAATAAATATTTCTGATATTTCGGCAACGTCACGTTGCCATCTTCAAAAGGAACTTACAAAAAAAGGCACATGCATAGGCAATACAACACAGTAACTGAGAATGAAGAGATGAAGCTATTGTTCTCCTAAAAGTCCTGATGGTGCCCTCTAGCAGGCTAAGTAGGTGTTCTTGGCCGTTGGGCTGAAGGTCTGCTGATGTAAGCCTCCCAAATTTGGGGCAGTCGCTTACAACCAAATTTGTTCAGGTTTGGAGAGTTTCTTAGGGCTGAGGCTGATTCCATAAATAGTCTTTCGAATTTGTATTTGCTACGGTGTATTACTGTAGCTTTCTTCCACCGTATTCTGTGGCGTGTATCCAGAGCATGGTCTGCAAGACGAGAATGGCTGTACTTGTGAAAATGGATGTAGTCCTTGTGTTCAGAAATTCTGATATTTGCTGTCCTGCCTGTTTGGCCAAAGTAAGACATCTCTGGATACACGCCACAGAATACGGTGGAAGAAAGCTACAGTAATACACCATAGCAAATACAAATTTGAAAGACTATGGAATCACCCTCAGCCCTAAGAAACTCTCCAAACCTCAACAAATTTGGTTGTATGCGACTGCCCCAAATTTGGGAGGCTTACATCAGCAGACCTTCAGCCCAAAGGCCAAGAACACCTACTTAGCCCGCTAGAGGGCACCATCAGGACTTTTAGGAGAACAATAGCTTCATCTCTTCATTCTCAGTTACTATGTTGTATTGCCTACGTGCACACGCCTTTTTTTTTGTAAGTTCCTTTTGAAGATGGCAACATGACGTTGCTGAAATATCGGAAATATTTATTAAAGTATAATTTAATTTATATTCATATCTACGTTGTTCAATTCCTTAAGTGATTTAGTAATTAAAATAGAAGTTCTTAATTATCTTCCAAATTCAAATTTAATCCTTTTACTGTAACTCTTGAAATTCAGGGAATTACTGAAAAATCAAAGCATATAAAGAATCTGTGAAACTAAATTCTTTAAGAATACAAAGTAATGTGAGCTCATTTGTTTTCATGTGAAAGCAACATTATTGCTTACCATTTACCTGGCTGAGCTTGTTCTGTGGTAATTTGCTTGATCTTGGAACTGTCGAGGAAAGTGCATATCAAAGATTCTTCTACATTTAGTCTATTTCTGTGCTTATTTTTAAATTGAAGCAAACTTAAATGCTACCATGCACTTGTAAGTTAGTATGTAGTTACATAATGTGTATGTGATTATGAATAGTTTTTTCATTATTTTGTTTTTACATTTCAGTTACTTAACAATATTTACTTAACAAAATATTGGATTCTGTTAATATTTGTGGAGGTAGAATTCTGTGATCATAATGTTGGGTCATAACCTCAAAGGTGAAAACTACTGGGCTAGACCATAGTTTTCCATGGTACTTAATCTTTGTTACTTTACTTTTCTGTCTTTGGTTTGTGCCATGTAACATTTGTTAGTTTATTAAATATTATTTATTAAACTAATGTGTTTTGCTCTTCCTATGAAAGATAAATAATATCCAATTTCCAGGCATTTAGTTAATGTAAACTACATTATTTTTGAAAGCATTTAAAAATACTTTTTTTTTTATTTTAAAATCATAAGAAGCATAAATTTAACAGTTGAAATCATTAATATTAATTTTAAGCTAATCTCAATTCAAAACTGTTTACATTTTTTTCATTATAATAGTTTATTTTGTTTATTTCAGTGATGCCTATACTCTCTTGTTTGGTACCAATCCATTAAATAGGCAGAAACTAGATATGTCCAAATTGGGTAAATTTTCGATATTTTCAAAATTTCATTCCATTTTAAAGATTTTAAAATTTTTCATTTAATTTATTGTATCATAGGGCATGTTTAACATAAAAAAAAAATTTTAAAAATTGTATCTTGAAGAAGGAGGTTACCAAATGCTGAAGATATTAGGGAGAAAAAAATTTCTTACTTCCTTGTGCAGGAGTAAGAAACAGTTTTTTGGAATAGATCATCATCATCATCATCAAATTCCTGCCATGTACCCTCAAGGGGTGTACAGGATATGAAAGTACTACATGAAAAAATTAGATCATTACTAACTTCCTATCTACAATTTTCCTCCAAATCAGTCTGTTACTTGTCAAGACTCCAACATTATCAGATCTTGTATTTCTATCGTCTAAGGCACTTTGTACCGTATCAATCCACCTATATCTTGGTCTTCCCCTGGGTTGTTTTCCTGCCAACCTGGCAGAGAACACTTGTTTTGCTAATCTTTCCTCTCCCATTCTATTTAAGTGACCATACCACCTGAGATTAGCTCTGCTAACGCATTCCTGGATGCTGACAATGTCAAGTTCTTTCCTAATATCCTCATTTTTAATATGATATTGCCATTGATGCCATCTGTTCACGCCTCTAATCTTTCTCAGGACTCTCATATCTGCGGTCTCTAGTCCTTGGTCAAGTGTTTTACTTCTGACCCAGCTCTCAGATCCATAAGTTAAAACTGGTTTGAACACTGTCTTGTATACAGCTAATTTAGTGTTCCGGCTAATTTCTCTCTTATTCCATATGAATTTATTCAGTTGACTTCCCATCATACCAGCTTTGCTGATTCTGTTGTCTATTTCTAAATTTAATTTAATTTTTTATTTAATTTGGAATAGATAGATACATGAAATGCATTGCCTGAAGGTTAGGGAGTGCATAGATAATGAATGATATTAAGATGATTGCCTTTATTAGAGCTGAATTCCTGTAACATCTCTTGACTCCATGGAGGTTCTTCAGTGATAGTTTCCAAAATGGACATTGACATGCACCTACATATTGGATTTGGTCTTACATCAAAGTCAAATCCACATGGTCACTCCCTCCAGTTGGAGAGAGTGACCATGTGGGTTTGACTTGGAGGATGATTAGACATGCATGAATACAGTATCAAGGAGAAATGAATTTATATGGAATTATAAGGCAAGTAATTATAATAATCTTAAAATCAGCTTAGGCAGTTCTATGGATGCTGGAATTGGAAGGATGGGATATCATCAGTGCATGAAAACTAGTGATGAAATATTTATTAGTAGCAATGACAATTTATATGCCTCAAGTGAAAAAGAACACATCTTGGTTCAAAGTGGATTACAATATCAAACGTAGAAACTGCAGGTGAAAAAAAAAAGTTATTGAAGAGATAAGGAGGATAGATGCATGAAGAATGTAAAGACTTGAGCCAGAAGAGTGACTGTTATACTAAGGAAGGCAAGACTTGAATATGAGAAGAAATTAGCCCTGAGATTCAAGGAAAATCAAAGGAATTCTTTTGTTATGTGGCCAGTAGGAGGAGAAATGATTATGGAAGAATTGTTAGACAAAGATGGGAGTAGAGTAACTGATGCAGAGGACATAGTGTAGTTGGTGAATAATCACTTTATTGGGTAGTATTCGTGGAGAATTAGTTTTAATACTAGAGGGATGGAAAAGGTTTGAGGTTTAAAAGTGTGGGAGGAGAGTGTTTCAAATACTGAACTCTGGGTGCAATTGCACCATATATTTTGTGGCAGTGTGCTAAAGAACTGACATTTCTATGGACTTGGCATTTACAGTGAGTCTGGCTATGGGAAAGGTTTTTTGATTTTACAAAGGTACCATGTGATAAGCTGATATTTAAGCTACAGAATGTGGGTTTAGATTTAAGGTTAGTGAATTGTATTGGGGGGGGGGGACTGGTTGTCTGATAAATAGTTCTGTATGAAGGAGTGGAAGGAGGGAAAGATAGTGCAATTGCATAATAAGGATAGCAGAAGAATGGAAGTGTCAAACTATAGCAGATCAGTTTATTTCTTTAGATTAAGATTTTGGGAGAAATTTGTAATAAGATCATATACAGCATTGGGTAGATGAGAGTAATATTATCTGTGAGTCAGCGTGTATTTAAAGGTTGTCATGTTTTAGTAATCTGATTGCCTTTTATAATTTTTTTTTTTTGATTTTTTAATAACATTTTAATAATTTTTTTTTTTTTTACAAAGGCATTTTGACAAGGTACCATGTGATAAGCTGATATTTAAGCTACAGTACATGGGTTTAGATGTCAGGTTAGTGAATTGGATTGGAGACTGGCTGTCTAATAGATAGTTCTGTATGAAGGAGTAGTATCAGGGAAGCAGATGGTTAAAAGTGGGATTCAAGAGGACCCAGTACTGGGACCTCTATTGTTTAGCCTTTACAGGGTGTTCGGGATAAATTTGACAGTTTCGTAAGGAAAAAGAAAATCTTCTTTGTATCTATTAAATTTAATGAATTGACAAAAGAACATTACAGGCAGAGTTAATTACAATACTATCAACAAGATTTACTCAAAATAACCACCATTAGCATTGATCACAGCTTCAATTCTGCTTCGGAACCTCGAACAAGCTGATGCTACAGTCTCCCTGGGAAGGGCCGCAAAAACTGTTTTAATTTTATCCATTAACTGGGCTTTTGTATTACTGGAAGTGTGATTGGTGTCTTTTTCAACTGTGCCCCATACAAAATAATCCATGGGGTTAAGGTCTGGGGAGTTTGGAGGCCAAACATTTGGACTGGTGAAGTCGTAGAAATTTTCAGACAACCATTTTTGACTTTTCCCAGAGGTGTGGCAAGGGGCCGAATCCTGCTGCCATACATACGGCCTACCATTGGCTACCCTTGTTATCCAGGGCTTGACTACAGTTAGCAACTCCACGAACAAAGCCCGAATTCCAATGCCAGGGTTCTTCAACACCTGTTCCTGCAGATTTGCGAGGAATTCTGCTGTACGAACGCAATCAGATCGTCTGCTAGGGATCTTTCTTCTTGCTACATCCTCGTAGTCACCATTGCAAGTCTCTAGTTCATGCCTGATTGTTTTTACTGTATTCAGGGAGCATTGGGCAGCAGTCGTAATATCCTTATTTTGATGGCGGGCACGAATCATCATGATACAAGTTATTCTCTTCCATGATTCAGGTGGGTTCCAGCTATCCATCCTTTCTGACATCTTGTATATGAATGAAGAAGGGTCCAAACTTTTAAATGAAGAGAAGTGTGTGTTAATACATGTAACTTATGGAAAAATATAATTAATTATAAATATGTCAAATTTATCCCGAACACCCTGTATATCTAACATTGTCAATAGATTGCAGGGAGATATTCAGCTGTTTGCAGATGTGAAGTTGGAAAGGGGTTATTAGCTGTGCAGATGTGTTAGCCCTTCAGGAGGATTTGAATAAGCTCGACAGTTTGATAAATGAATGGAGTATCAGTTTAATTCAACTATATATATATATATATATATATATATATATATATATATATATATATATCAATGGTAAGCTGCATGCTCTGTTGAAGAGATCAGAAACTGCAAGTTCAGGGAATATTCGAAGATGGTTAAAGGTAATCCAGAAGATTACTGCAATACTGAGAAGGATGCTAACTAGCAAAGATAGAATTGTGATTCCATTGTATACAGCCCTGATAAGACCACACCTGGACTATTGTGCTCAGATTTGGTCAGTATTTCAAGGTGATATATTAATCTTGGAAAGATTACAAAGACATGCAAGCTGATGAATAATCCTGCTGCTGCTGCTTATAATGGCAGGTGATGCCTGGAAGAGAATCTGAATATACTAGTTTGGGGAGGGGGGATGCATCCTCTGCATGGGGTTAAGTACATAAGTCCCTCAACTCGGCTGCATGCTACTACTGTTTCCCCACACCATTTCTACAAGAAATATAACTAAAGAAATGCTACTTCGGATATAAAAGATCTCTTACAAAAGAGCACAAAAAAAATCACAAATCGATCCCAATTTTTACTCATTCAGTGTATTTGCATTCACTCAGTGTCAGGCACTGTATTCCACTCAACCACTCTCCATACAAAGAACCTGTTCCTTATGCCCCTGCTCACACCATCCATATACAGCTTCAAGGGATGTCCACTTATTTTATCCCATTCACCATTCTATGAAAAATTTTCTTCCACATTAACCAGTAACTTGGTAACAGCTTTTTACCAACTTAAATGTAGGAATCATATCTCCTCTCTTCCTCCTATTCACATGTCCTTCAATTTGTCTTCACATTCCAAAGACCAGTTACCATCTTATTTGGTCTTCTCTGGACCCTTTGCAATATATCCTCATCACCATGAAAACCAGGGAACCAAATTTGTGCACAATATGAGCTTGATCAAAGCCCTATGCAATGGAACCAGAACCTCTATTTCTGCATGTTAAGGTCCTCTGCATCATCACTGTAATCCAATGTGATTTACTTCACAATTTGTGCAATTTGACCTTTGAACTTCAGATCCTTGACTACCACCATCACTCCAAGCTCTTGTCTAATCAACTTCCTACAGAATTTTCCTATCCAGTGTAAACTTTGCATACCATTGTTGCTTAGTAAATTGAACTGACAGTTACATACTATTGGCCAGTCATATAATCTATTTAAATTCACCTATAAAGCCACATCTGCTTGATTCCTCATCACTCTCCCCAGTTTTGCTTCACTTGCAAACAGTTGGAAATCATCAGTTAAACCCATGCCAGTATCTTTTTTAATATACCAATTAAATAATAACGGTCCCAAAACAGACCCCTGTGGCATGCCAGTAGTAACTGCATTCCATACACAACTTGCTGATACTTATCTGTGAGCCAGTTACTTATCCAACTCGCCAATCTATCATCTAACCCTATTTCTGCTTCAGTTTAGTTACTAACTTGTGATGTAGCAATTCTATCAAAAGCCTTTGCAAAATCTAAGCATATCTCTATATATGCATCACCCTTGTCCAATACATTTGTCACCTTGTTATAGTACATAATCAAGTTGGTATATGTGAGACTTTTAACAACCAACCAACAATCAGCTTTTCTACCCTATCTCTCATCATCCCTCTCCAATACCTTAACTACAACCCCAGATTATACTGATTGGTCTATAATTTTGTAGCCTTAGCCTTATCACCACCTTTGAAGCAGAATAATTTTATCTTCCTCTTTTGGAACTTGTGCTGTTCAAAACTGTTAGAGGTAGGCCAAGGCTGATGCTAACTTCTTGTAAAATTCCCTTAAGACATGGTGACATGTCTATTCATATTGTCTTCTTGACATGTAGCTTACTTAACTCCTCATATACCTCTTGCTTGCTCACCATTAAGTCTTCTCTCATTTTATTCTCACACTTGAGATTCTGATTTTACACTGAGGATGAAACACCCTGATGGACAACTTGCTGAATACCTCAACTATATCCTCTGCAGTGGTTATTGGTGAATACCTCACTTGATTTCATGCTTAATACCCTCCTTCTTCCATTTTCCTTCATGTTTTTCTTCATATTTAGCCTTTTGACCTTAGGAATGCATTTGCAGATTGAGGTTGTTAATCTGCAAATGCATTCCTAAGGTATTTCTTCAGTTCCCAAGCAGCGTTGATTTCCTTTCTACTCCTTATTCCATGCTAATAGCTACAAGTAATCTTCTAAACTTGCCAATCACCAGCATTGTACTTTCACATATATCCTTTCCTCACAGAAGTCTTCATATGGCTAGCACAATCCATGTGATCACTTCATGATCACCCTCACTACCTTTGAGGGAAGTGCAAAACACTATTCTGTTATGTTGTAGCCAGTTTTTGGAAGAACAGAATTAAGATACTGTAGCTTCTTGGTTTCTTTTATCTATATAAAATTATCTATATGTCTATATAAGCACGTGGCGGTGAATTTGAGCTGTGCAGAAGAAAGTGATTTTTAATCGGTGAATAGTCCGCTTTTTTCCCTGTTTTTCTACGTTTTTGAGTGCTAAATTGTTTCTCTGAATATGAGTGTACTTCAGTGGTTGTTTTTTGGAAGTTAGTTGCTGTCGCGATATAATATATTTTGGTACCGTCGGAATCGAACGCGTAACGGTGGAAGACAAAACGAAGCTAAGTTACTGTATTTAGTTATATTTCATTTTATTTAATTATATTTAGTACTTAAATGTTCTGATGTTTGTACTTTTTTTTTCCCTCTTATCTATTAATTGAATAATTATTAAAGATTACGCTACTCGGCAGAAAGGAATGATGGTGGATTCAGCAGCAGTCGCAAGTGGCATAACGCCAAGTCCTCCGCCATTTAAGAACTCAATTATTAGCAATATCATAAGGGACTTTGTGGCATGCAGTACTTGCGGCATGTATGCGTCTGGGGAATTACATATGTGGCTTGTTAAAGAGAGTGGAAAGCGTATGTGCGCAAAATGCAGGCAGTTGGAGGAAATAAGTACATTAGATAAATCGATATCCGACTTTGTTGCTCCAGGAACGGGGAATGAATGTAGGAAGACAAGTAGTGTGATAGGAGAGAATGAGAAAATAATAGTTGATAGTGTGGAAGGTGTGAATGACTGTGAAAGTTTAGGAGATGGTTTTGTTTGGGAGAGTGAATTTAGATTAAGAGTGACTGACCTGCAGAGGGAGATAGATGAGTTGAAAGAGGAGGTGGAATGTCTTGTGAATGAGAGCAGAAGTTTGAAAGATAAGATTAGGAGAATGGAAGAGATAAATGCAAGGCAAATCAGAGTAGGAGAGAGAGAGAATTTAGGGAGTATGAGTGAGAGGTATGGGGGTGCTAGAAGAGGAGAGAATGGAAACAGTAGGAGAGACGGAATGAGAGAGATATGGAAGTGCTAGAAGAGGAGAGAATGGAAACAGTAGGAGAGACGGAATGAGAGAGATATGGAAGTGCTAGAAGAGGAGAGAATGGAAACGATAGGAGAGATGGAATGAGAGAGAGGTATGGGAATGCTAAAAGACGAGAGGATGGAAACAGTAGTAGGAGAGACAGAATGAGAGAGGGATATGGTAGTGCTAGAAGTGGAGAAAATGGAAACAGTAGGAGAGAGGGAATGAGAGAGATATATGGGAGTGCTAGAAGAGGAGAGAATGGAAACAGTAGAAAAGAGAGGTATGGGAATGAAAGAAGAGGAGAGAATGGAAACAATAGGAGCGAGGGAATGGTAAGAGGTATAATGTATGGCGACTCAATGATCCATGGTGCTCAAGATAGGATGCATGAGGAGTGTTTGCCAGGAGGAACAATAGAAAGGGTGGCTATGGCAATTAAGAGAGGTGAAAGGGTGGATGAGATGATTGTGATGGTAGGAACGAATGACTTGAGCGGTAATGTAAGTCGGGCAGCGAGAGATATGAGATTTTTGCTTGAGACTGTACGGAAGAAGACAGAGAGAGGAAAAATAGTGTGCGTGTTGCCTAGGTATGATAATGATGAGTTGAGCAGAAGAGCGGTGATATTGAATGGCATAATAGCGAGAATGTGTGACAAGAGAGGACTGGTATATGTGGATGCTTGGAGTGCGTTTGAGGAAAGAGAGGAATTGTATGCGAGAGACTGTTTACATTTGAATGAGGAAGGACGTAGGCATCTGGAGAGATTGCTGTTCTGAACGAGTCAGTGTGTCCCAGGGAGGATGATAGCGGGGGTGGCCTCTTGTGAGAATGGATACTTGGGAGAAGGGAGACAATGTCAGGTAACACTGAGCCCAGTGGAGTCTAGAAGGGATAATGCTGGGTATAGAAACAATGGCATTTATATGCTTTATACTAATGCCAGGAGTATCCGGAATAAGGGAGAGGAATTGGTGGCGCAGATAGCATCAGCCTGGCCAAAAATTATTGCGATCACTGAGACATGGTTGACAGAAGGGGATATAACAACACGAATAGAAGTCGCTGGGTATAGCATTTTTCGTCAGGATAGCAGGGGAAAGCATGGTAGTGGGGTATTGCTTATGATAAGTGATGACCTATGTCCTCTAAGAGTGGAGAATTTGAAAGGAAGTGAAACAAATGATTTTGAGAGCGTATGGTGTGAGGTAGAGGTAGGCAAGACAGGATATTTAGTGGGGTGTTGCTACAGACCCAGGAGCACAGAGGATGGGGACCAGGAGATGTTTAGACAGCTAAGTTTGGCAAATGCAAGAAGAATGATTGTTATGGGAGATTTTAACTTCAGTAGTATAAATTGGAGAGAGGAAGATGCATGTAGCAATAGGGGAATGGAATTTCTAGAATTCTTGAGGGACAAATGTCTTAGGCAACATGTAACAGAGGGAACAAGAGGTTCAAAAGTTTTGGATTTGGTTATAGCATCAGAAGAGTTGATAATAACTGAGTTGACGTCTCTCCCACCAGTTGGAGAGAGTGACCATATGGTGTTGACTTGGAAAATGAATAGACATACAGGAGTATCAAAGCGACAGGAACGTATGTGGAATTATAAGGCAGGTGATTATAATAGTCTTAGACGTCAACTTCGGGAAGTTTCATGGAGGGAGGAATTGGAAGGCTGGGATATCACTAGTGCGTGGGAAATTGTGAAAGAATATTTGTTATCAGCAATGGTAAGTTGTATACCACGAGTGAAGAAGAGGACACAATTTGGAGTAAAGTGGATGACAAACAATATTAAACAGGAATTGCATGCGAAAAAGAGGCTATGGAAGAGATATAAGGAGACAAGTGAAGAGAAGATGCATGAAGAATATAAGACACAGGCCAGAAGAGTGACTAGTATGGTAAGGAAAGCAAAACTGGAATATGAGAGGAGATTGGCCCTAAGATCCAAAGAAAATCCTATGGAATTTTTTAGCTATGTGGCCAGTAGGAGGAGAAATGACTGTGGAAGAATGATATTGTGGGATAAAAATGGGAATAGAGTGACTGATGCAGAGGACATAGTGGAATTGTTCAATGAACACTTTATTAGAGTATTTCATCCTAGAGGAGTCAATTTTAATACTAGAGGGATAGGACTGGTTCGAGGTCTGAAGGTACAGGAGGAGAGTGTGTTTCAGATACTGAGTACTCTGGATGTCAGTAAAGCTGTGGGACTGGATGGTATTTCACCACGAGTTTTAAGAGAATGTGCTAGGGAACTGACAGTGCCTTTAACCTGGCTTTTCAATGTAAGTCTGGCTTCGGCAAGGGTGCCCAGGGAGTGGAAGGAGGGTAAGATAGTGCCATTAAATAAGGGTGGTAACAGACTGGAAGTGTCTAATTATAGGCCAGTCTGTGTGTCATCAGTAGTTGTTAAGATCTTGGAGAAAGTAGTGAGGGACCGTATACAGCATTGGGCAGATGAGGGTAATGTTATCTGTGAGAATTAACATGGATTTGTGAAAGGACGCTCTTGTTTTAGCAATATGCTAGCCTTTTATAATAAAGTTACAAGAACATTAGATGAGGGAAAGGCATATACTGCAATTTTCTTAGACTTGGTGAAGACATTTGACAGGGTGCCACATGATAAGCTGATATTTAAGTTGCAGCACATGGGTCTGGATGTCAGATTGGTCAACTGGATTCAGGATTGGCTGTCTGATAGGTATCAGAGAGTTGTGTATGGTGGAGCAGTTTCCAGGAGGCAGAGGGTTACAAGTGGGGTCCCACAGGGCTCAGTACTAGGACCTATATTGTTTAACCTTTATATCAATGACATAGCCAGTGGATTGCAGGGGGATATTCAGTTGGTTGCAGATGATGCGAAGCTGGGAAGGATTATTAGTAATAGTGCAGATGTGGTAGCCCTGCAAGAGGATTTAAATAAGCTAGATAGATAGGCAAATGAATGGGGGCATCAGTTTAATGCAGCAAAATGTAAGGTCTTGAGGTTTGGGAAACATCAATGGGATGCTGCATACTCTATGGGAGGAGTTATACTGGAGGAAGTAGGGGAGACAAGAGATCTGGGGTTGATGATTGATAGAAACCTGAAGTTTAGGGGACATATTGCAAAGGTGGTGAAGGTAACACAGAGGATTGCTGCTATTATGAGAAGGACACTGACCTGCAGAGATAAGAGGGTTATCATTCCGTTGTATAAGTCTCTGATCAGACCACACTTGGACTATTGTTCCCAGATTTGGTCCCCAGGATTTGAAAGGGATAAATTAACTGTGGCAAGGATACAAAGACGGATGACAAAGATGGTTTCAGGACTGTACAAGGATAGTTATGAGGATCGGCTGAGAGAATGTGGACTGCAGAGTTTGGTCGATAGAAGGAGAGGTGATATGATTGAGACTTTTAAACTGTTGAGAGGTGGTTACAGGGTTGACACTGGGGAGTTCTTTCGCTTGGTTGAACAGCGGGAAGGAGTGATAACAAGAGGCCATCCCTGGAAGTTACGAAAGGAAACTGTGAGCAAGAGGGTAAGGAGTGGTTTCTTTGTGTGGAGGGTGGTTGAGCAGTGGAATGCATTGCCTGATGGAGTGGTGGGAGCGAGAACGGTCAGTGAGTTTAAAGAGTGGTATGATAGACTTTGTGTTTCTCAGGGGGGGACCTCCCCTCGATGAGTCTTGGCAGACTTTATGTCTTAGGAAGGACCTCCCTCGATGAGTCTTTTGACTCCTTGGAGGCCTGAATAATAATAATAATATTTGTGGAAGTTCTGTCCTTCCAAAAAAATGACTACAATAGAACATTAGTCAAAAAAAAAAAAAAAAAACTCAACCTCCAAAACAAACAAAATAACAAATAATCCAAGAATATAAAGTAGCATTTGGTTCTTCCATATATACAATCGATCACAAATAAAATAGCAAGATTACTTCACGAAAAAAAAATTAAGTTGCTTTCTTCCCAATCAACAAAATCTCAAGTCATCTAGTCATCCTAAACCACCATATCTGCCACTTAAAAAATCAGGTGTCTACATTATCATTTACAGTTGTGGGCTATACTGCATAAGACAAACTGCAGATCTGGGGATATGTGCCAATAGGGACACATTAGAAATCTTGAGAATGAAAGAAAGCAAAAATCAGGGCTGGCACTACAACAGATATACTACATTCAGTAAAATAGTTACAAACTGAAATGCTGCACATTGATTATCACTTTTACTCAGAAGCATTCAAAGAATTATCTGAAATGAGTATCCTCTACAGCAGTGCTCCCCAAACTTATGGATGCCAAGGCCCCCATTTGAAAAAAAATTGTAATATAGACATATATTATTATGATATTTATTGTATTTATATTCAATGCAATTTATATTCAAGATTTTGCATTTGTAATCTTTTTTTGTATCAATACCTATGAAATGAAACTTATATGAATAAGCATATATTTACTAATATTCATTAATCACCAAAATACGCAAGAAGCAATATTTGTGAACCAACACCAATGTGAGATTTTTTCCATTAAAATATAAAAAAGAACTAATAAATAATAAAAATTAAATAAGTTTCTTTTAAGATTAAAAAAGATCTACTTAGTCTTAACACATTTTAAATTTGTTTTTCATTATTTCATGCCCCCCCCCCTCAACAAAATTTATGGCCCCCAAGGGGGCCATGGCCCACAGTTTGGGAAGCACTACTCTACAGTGTAACAAAAAAACAAAGGATGATTTTTACATCAAATCAAATCTAGTCCACCTTAATCCATGAAGTTGTATCTACTAGCAGCCACAGTGAATGCATGCTTTCCATTGTTTAAATGTTTTCAAATGTTCTTCACCAGAAATGTTAACTGTTATTATTTTGTTTTTCATTTTGTAATTTATTCGTGCTATTTCCTGATGATGTGAAACAATTTTTTCACAAAACTAAATGAATTAAAACATCAGTTCGTTTTAACTTTTTGAGTGGTTTAATACTGGAAAATAGTCATTCTAATATGTCTTTTCTCCGCAGAAGCCTACACAACTAAAATATTGCACTTTCTACAAATCCATATCTTCTCTAGTCTCCTCTTCAATCTCTCCACAAGCACAACTTTCACATTTCATTATGCACATTTATTGCACTCATGACATTTTTGAATCATTTTCAAAAAGTCAGCGTTGGTATTACCATTTGATCTTTGCACCATGCAGCGTGTAGACCTCATGCATACTGCCATTGTTCCATTGAAGGCAAGATTCAAATATTCAATAAAAAAAAGTTGGTAACGAGCTGACAGTCACGCAGGTAGACTAAGCTATCAAAAATAAACAATATTATACTAAAATGCATTGCCAATTATTACACAATGTAGCACTTATCTTTTCTGGAGCTCTTTACCAATGACAAGTACAGAGCAGACCTCTGATGGGCTTTGTGTATAACAATGCGTGTGCCTTACATGACAAGTCTTTGCTCCATGAAGGTCTGATGTTAATGAGATGCAACAGAATATCAGAAAAATTACAAAAATAAACATCATTCCCAGCCTTGGTTTTCTTAAAAATTGCAACCCATGATAAAGCACATTTTATATCCATTTTTATCAACATCCAGAGTATCAATACTGAATCAGTGATGTGTTACCACCACTTACAAGCATTCTGTAGATAAGCTTATATGTTGGTAATACATAACTGGATCAGATTTTAGGGAAAGACAACATATACTAGAATATTAATTAAAAAATTTAATTAATACTTCCTATATTTCAATGATGTTACATTACCATCTTAAGGAATCATAAAATAATATGTGCATGCAGGCACTAACACTAAGCAAATATGGCTGAAGAAAACAACTGAAGTTAGTCCTAGAGTCCTAAAGGTGCCCCCTAGTGGGCTAAATTGGGCTGTCTTGTCTGTTGGGCTGATGTTCTTAGGATGCAAGCCTCCTATATTTGGGACAGTCTCATGCATCCAAATTTGTTTATGTTTGGGGAATTTTTTAGAGCTGAGGCTGATTCCAGGAATAATCTCTCATATTTATGCTTGCTGCAGTGTAGTAAAGTGGCTTTCTTCCATCATATTTTGTGGCTGGTATCCAAAGCATGGTCAACAAGTCTTGAGTGGCTGTATTAATGGAACAGGATATTCCTTATGTTCAGAGATATCCTGATATTTGCACTCTTGCCTGTTTGGCTGTAGCAGGTCAGTTTGCAACTGCAAGGGACCTGGTATACTCCAGGTAGGTCTAGGGGAAGTCTTTGGTGGAGCAGATAAGAGATGCCAATTTTTACATGGTTTGTAACAAGTTGCCAGGTCGTATTTTTTTAGGATTTTTGATAGCTTTTCAGAAGTATACCCCGGATATAAGGAATGGTAATAGATCAGAGTAAGGGACGGTGGTTGTGGTTAATTGCTTGAATATTTTTTACATTTTTGGGGGGTTGTAGCCATTTGGCTATGAAGGTGTTAAGAATATGGTTAAGGCAGTTAGGGCATTGTTATCTGAACTGATTAATTTTGCCCTGTTATATAGGGTTTTTATAATCCCATATTGTTGGGATTAGCCTCCCCTCGATGAGTCTTGATAGACTTTGTGTTTCTTAGGAAGGACCTCCCACGATGAGTCTTTTGACTCCATGGAGACCTGAATAATAATAATAATAATGTATCGACTTGTATGTGTAGGTTTTTTCTGTAAACAGAGAAAGCCAGGGATCCATCAGGCTGGCATGTAATCGGTGTCTAGGAAAGGGAGATTGTTATTGTTTTATTTTTCCAGGGTAAACTGGATCCTACGGGTGTTAATTGTTTAAGTGTTTTAAGAAGTTGTGGAGTGTATCCAAGCCATGTAGACAAATATTCTTTCCCTACCGAGTTTAAGGCTTTTTCTTTGAATGTCTCCATAAAGAAGTTGGCCAGGGGTGGAGAGAGTGGAGAATCCATGGCTGTCCCTCTATCTCTTTATAGAATTTTCTTTGCTAAACGAAATAGCCTGAGTTCATGGTGAACTGAAATAGGGCTGAGATATTGGGAGGAAATTTGGCTTGGATGAGGTATAAGGCATCTTTGAGTGGGAAATTGGTGAATAAGGAGACATCAAAACTGACCATTATGTCAGTATGTTGTAGTGAGAGGTTTTCTATATGGCTTTAATTTGGACTGAATTTTTTGTGTGTGAAGGTGTGTTGCAAGTATATTATGTGAGCACTTTGGCTTAAGGTTTGGCTAATTTGTATGTGAAAGAATCAGTGCCATCCACAATGGGACATAATGGCACATTCTGCTCACGGATTTTTGGTAGTCCATATATTTGGGTGGGGGGAGGGGAGTCTTGAGTTAAAAAGTTTTCTTTTCTTTTCTTTTTTTTGTTTTCTTCAGGCATATCTGTTTAGTGTTAGTGTCTGCATGCACATAGCATTATTTTGTGATCCCTGAAGATGGTAATGTAACATTTATGAAATATAAGAAGTATTAATGTTTTTAATTAATATTCTAGTATACATTGTCTTTCCCTAAAATCTGACAGTTACAAGCATTGTAGCTGAACTGCAGTTGGCCTTCTCTCATGATTACAGTTACCTCTGCTATCCCAACATCTTTCATGATTCCTTCCATAAAAAGGAAGGAATGTACACTTTTATCAAATCTCATTCCTTGCCAAATTTAACAAATTTGGAATAATTTTTTTTTGCAATCTTCTTCTTGCTTTAACCTTACTTTATAGTTTTAATTTTGCTGCCTTTACTGCTTTCCTAATTCTGACAACCATTCTGTGTTCTCATCAGTATCCTGATATATATATATATATATATATATCCTCAAGGAGAGTTCAGGCTACTGTGATAGTGCTACATGAATAAGTTTACATTATTAATAATCTTATTCATTTCAATAATTTTCTTATTCGAATCAACAATTTTCCTCTAAATTAGTCCATTACTTATCAGCACTCCAATAACGTCTATCTAACATTTCATTCTTCTAAGGCACTTCTAAATGAATCAGTCCACCTAGACCCTGTTCTCTCTCTGGGTAATTTTCTTGCTATCTTGTCATCAAACCCCTGTTTTGTAAATTTTCCATTCCATTTAAGTGACCATACTACCTTAAATTAGCCCTGCTTGCACCCTTCCTAATGTTTTCATGATTCTTCCATTGATGCCATCTATTCAGGCTCCAGAGCTTTTCTGTGGTCTCTGATCTTTGGTCAAGTGCTTTTTTTTTCCTACTACCTTAAATTATGCCATCTATTCAGGCTCCAGAGCTTTTCTGTGGTCTCTGATCTTTGGTCAAGTGCTTTTTTTTTCCCTACTACCTTAAATTAGCCCTGCTTGCACCCTTCCTAATGTTTTCATGATTCTTCCATTGATGCCATCTATTCAGGCTCCAGAGCTTTTCTGTGGTCTCTGATCTTTGGTCAAGTGCTTTTTTTTTCCTAACCAAACTCTCAGATTCCTAACTTAAAACTGGTTTGAACACTGTCTTGTATACTTATATAATGCTCTTTGATTACTTAAATCTAAACGGTGATTCCATACAGTCTAATTAGCTAAATTGTGAATCATCTTCCTGGGAGATTTCAACAGTCATAACAGTCTTTTCTTCTTATAGACCAAGCTGGGAAGGAAGGGAAGAATCATCTTGTTTATTTTTTTTTTTTTTTTAAATGTGGCTTCCAACCACAAATATTTTGTAAACCTATAGTACATTTGTACTGTGGGTGGATTAAGGATTTCTTTCCTACTTTTTTTTTATTAATTTTGTAATTTTTTTTTTTTGTATTTTTTAATTTATTTATACCTGGTTCAGAAACCTTGCGCTAGAGACTAAATATGGAACTTTTTTAAGCCACCTCAGGCCTCCAATAAGCAGGGTGGTGGTCTCACACTATCACAAACATCCATGACCCTCTGGTGGGATTCAAATCTTGCAACCTGTTGATTAGGTACACTAACCACTTAGCCAACCAGGCTGGCATTCTGAACCTTATCTCTGCTATCCCAACTACATCTTTCATCAGAAGCACATCTGAAAAATTCACAGTCTTGATGCTAATAAGTCTCTTGATCCAGATGATCTTCCTTCATTTGTGCTCCAGAATTAATACCCATCCTGTATCACCTACATAAGCTGTTACATTCATTTAGCATCTACTCAGTGTTATGAAAGCAAGTCTTTATCCATCCTGCCTTAAAGAAGATAAGTCAGACATCAAACTATTGTTCATTTGCTCATGTCTTAGTCCTCTCAGAAGTGATAGAAAAATCCTCAACAATCAGCTTCACTATTTGGAGATCCTTAATTAGTGACCTCACCTCCCCCACATTGATTGTCATACAGTGGACCTTACTAACCTTGCCCCACCTTTGGGCCCAAGCCATAGAAAGATTTGGAGAAACTTATGTTGTCATTCTTGATATTTTCAAAGCTTGGTATTTGATAATGTTTGGTACTGAGGCATTCGTAGCAGGCTATCATCTTATGGTCTCTCTCTTGCCCTTTTTGAATGGATTACACATGCACACAAACTCTCTCTCTCTTGTTGTTCCTCATTCTCTTCACTGAGAATGCAGCTGATGTTTTCCAAGTTCTTCTCTATTTTCATTTTCATCTTTTTATTACTGAAATTACCAAATTTGTTAAGCAGTTATTCAGTTTAGTTAACAAATCTAATTTTTTTAGCAGTATAATATCTGCCTGAATAAGGGGTTTAATATCTTTGATGTTGAGTTTAATTGTTTTCCTTCATAATATGATTTATATAGATGTTGAATAACACAGTAGGAAAAACGTGCACCATCTTGATTTTACATCAGATAAACTTACTATACATCCTTGAGCTACCAGCTTATAACTTTATATATTTCTCTGTATATATTACCCAAAGACAAGGCTAATCTTCATGGGTGTTATCCATTTCTTGTATAGAGAATCAAAAATTATTAATTGCATGCCTTTTATGATCTTTTGTTAGAAAAACATTAAAAAAATCACACTTTATGGCTTAGGTACTAACATCACTTATGGTCCAGATGGTATTCTCTCCCCCTCCCCCTCCTGTTTCTTGTGCTCAAAATTTGCTTTCTAGAATTGACATCATTGTAAATCATATTTCAACAGGTAATGTACAGTGGGTATCATCTATAGCCATCTTCATCACCAGAAAGCTTGCCAATAATTAGTATTGCCAATTTTTAATCTGCTTCTCACTCCACAGCAGATTTCCTAATCAAACTTGTCCACCTTTTGGACACAAGCTTGGAGAACTCATGGATCACTCTTGAAATTTTCAAGACATTTTATCAGGTTTGGCATAGGGCCTTTTTACCATATTGCAGTTGAGTCATCAGTTACCTCTGTTTGTTCACTGCATATCATGTTAGATATGTTTTCTCTTCTTTTTTCAACCAGAGCACTTCAGCTATGTACTTTCAACCATATCCTTCTTACTTATACATTAATGATCTTCTCTCACTAATCTCCAATTTAAATTTAATTTTTGTTAATGTACTTCATTTCTGTTCATTTGAAAATTGTAATGTTTAAATGATCTGAATTGGAAGATCTCCCATAACCAATGCCTTAAACACTGATCTCCTTTCATTCTCCAGTAAGATGAAGATAACTTAGAACCTCAATACAACTAACAGTACATTTTATTTCTTATAAGAAAGATTTTACTTCACATCCCTTTACCTTGGATAATACTCAGATCCCTAGATAAAATCAGATTTCTTTCCTTAGGCAATTTACAACACCTGTGGCACAAGTACATCATGTCTGTAGTATCCTCAGCCTCCAAAAAAAAAAAAAAAAAGTTTGGTATCCTCTTCCATTCAAGATACTACTTCTTTACTGTGTAAATCTCCTAACAGTATATAAATACCAAACTGCACAACAGCAGAATTCTCTTCCCATATTTGAGATAGTGATGCATCAAAAACCTATAAAATTACTTGATGCTATCCAGAAGAGGATAGGCAGTTTAATAGATGATCCCATTGTCTCTTATGCACAGGCTTGCTTCAGTCACTTTCTCGTAAACATTTTGATTCTGCCTCATGAATTTTCTGTGTATATTTATAGGCACTGTTTGGCTGAACTGGAATAAAAATATACAATCAACTCACTATAGCACTCTCATATGGACCACAGGAATAGTTTGTTATATATGTTCTTATGACACTTCATTTGGGACTTCAGTAGTTTTAGTGAGTCAGTTGTTATGCTGTGTTTGCTGTATTAAGAATGAAGTGTATATGTAGTTTTATATTTTAAATTTGAAAATCTAATGTCTAGACTTTTTTTGTTAGAAATTTCAATAAAACATAGAATGAATACATTTCAGCTGAGCTACCAATCAAAAATTTTGTGATGCTGCCATGTGGTGGTATTGGAGTTGATTCTGACACAACATGGAATGAACTTCATACTGCAAGTGCTGCCAGAATGTCAGCTGGATGTGTTACAGAATTGGCCTTGAAGGTAGCAACAGGTGAAGTGAAGGTAGGTCTGATGTTTGATTAACCAAATGAGAAAAAGTCACATATCCATAATGGATTAAAATATTGTCAAAATCTGAACCTTAATAATATATGAATAATATATTTAGTCTAATTATTCTAAGAGTGTTAATTAAAAATGTGAGATACAAATAATACTGAGATTAATTCCCTTCCCCCCATGCCTTGGTATTTGCAAGTTTTCTTTAAATAAGTATATTATAGAAATATCTTAGGGTTAAAATATTTGGCTTAGCACAATATAACCTTTGCTGTCCTTGTCTGATAGAGCATGTGTTAAGGCACTGATAAACCCTTAACCAACCAACCTCCTTATTCATATAACCTATGCATATGAGTTTCTTCATCCAATGAAGAGATAGCATTTAAGTTCAACATTATATACATCAGGTTGA
This sequence comes from Typopeltis vanoorti, assembly GCF_054136105.1. NCBI lineage: Eukaryota > Metazoa > Arthropoda > Arachnida > Uropygi > Thelyphonidae > Typopeltis > Typopeltis vanoorti. The sequence continues at coordinate 27,906,295 of NC_143549.1, forward strand.
TAGCTCTTAACAAAATGGGCAATCATTAAATTGAACAATCTCTTTGACATACCATCTTCATTTAGTAAAGTTATTCTTTCATATTCATTATTTTCCTGCACATAATGATAAATGCTTTTGGATTATCTCTAGCTTGAAGAGCCACTTTTTTCAGACTCAGATATAGCTTTCCATGCTATAGTTATAACTCTTCTAGCATGAGCCTTATAATTTTCTTAGCTAACATCAACCTTAGAGAGCCTCCGTAGCTCAGACGGTATAGACGAAGCCCTTTGGTCGGAAAAACCTGAGTTCGATTACTGTCCATGACATGAGGAACCTTTATCTGATCTCTTTTGACTAAAGGTGAGTTAGCTGATCTCATACAGAGGTAGGAGGTTTTTTTAACCTGGAAACTCTGGTTTTTCATCCCCCAGAACAGCTAAACTGTCCCATGAACACATATGGATTATTCATGAATATGTCCCAGCCATATGCCAGTCCTGAGTTAGAGTAAAATTGAGGGGGTTGGGGAAAGCAATGGTTGAACTACCCCTGTAAAAATAAAAAAAATAAAAATCTCACCAGAAATACTTTGTGGACAATTCCTATGAAGTCACTTATGGTTGGAAATGACTGAAAGGGAAAATCAGTCATCAGTTGTCAACCTTATGCACACAGCATTCCTTCCACCATATCTTTTCTTAATAATCTATTTAATAAAACTGTGCATCCATTTTGCTGCTGTCTGATTTATTCTTTGAACTCTAGGGACACATTCAGATATTATACTGCCGATATCCTTACCATTTAATAACTGATACTATGGGACCGAACCTAGTATACTCCTCAGTGGTCATAATTACCTACATTGAAATTCACCCTAGCCACATCCATATGCCTAGTCACTTTTCAGGTCGGTGCTTTATGATCACTGTCACCACCTGAAAGCAGACAGACATGCATTCAACTGAAATCATCTGACACTAATCAGATCTATAATTCCTTCTGTCACATTATGGTTGAGGAAGCTGTCTCACAACCGCTCATTAAATTTTGTTTTATTCCTCATGAGATTTTCTTCTACCTCATTAGTCACACATAATAGGTAGTTACTCACGTAGCCTATCAGGTTGAAATTGTGATGCATTTCATTGTTGCCAGCAGCTGATCCACTATGTACTTGATCTTGTTAGGCTCAGCCTCACAATATAGCTTCAATCTCACTGCTACATATAAAATTGTTGCTAGTGTTATAGCCAAAGTTTTCTACCCTATCTGGACTCAAATCATTCAATATCATTAGCAGCATCCTCTCCTCCCTATCTTGTCTATTCTTCCTGAAAACAGTTTCTTTTATACTCCATACCAGTTAATATTATCTGCCCCTGAGAGACAGTTCAATAATGCCTACAATCTGAGGTCCTAACATATTCACCAAGGCCATAAACTCCATTCCTTTGTTCATCTGGCATTCATGTGTAGACATGAGTTACATCTTGGTACATCTGGCATTCATGTGCAGACATAAGTTACCTCCAGTTAGACAACTTGCACATCCATGGGAAGTATTGGTATTGAGACCATGTTATGACATAAATAAAGAGTTAAATTTAAAAAATAAGCAATTTAAATCCAACAGGTAATAAGACTTGCATTATTAGGAGTGCTGGTACAAAAACGCTTTACACAACAAAAGACTGTGAACAATTAATTACACATAGAGATGTTATGATAACTTCAACTGTTGCATACAAATGAGAAACCAGAATAAAAAATCAAAGCATACAGTAATAAAAAATTACTGAATGCTAGTTGTTGCTATCACATTCTGTGGCATCACATGTTTCTTGTAATTTCTTTTTCATCATTTCTTGTAAAAAAAATTACAGTCAATATGACATTTTTGTTTGTTGCCAAAGTACTTGATGGCCTGTAGTAGTGTGGAATCTTGTTAGACTCAGCCTCACAATATAGCTTCAATCTCACTGCTATGTAGAAAATTGTTACTAGTGTCTTATGCTGTCTTCTTTTTTTCAACATCTTTTACGCATTCAGACATATAGATTTCTCCTGACCTTCCTGTCTGGCCTAGGCAGGATGGTCGGGATGCCACTAGCAATGAATCTCATAAATGCCTGGTTTTTGAAAGGGGATGATGTGAAGGATTTTGGTGGATGTGAGAATCTTGAGATTTTTTTGTCAAGGTCAAAAAAAAAAAAAAAAAAGCCACACAAGCATAGCAATCCACCAACCCTTCATAGAAATGCAGCCACCTTGTCTGTGACATTCTTGATGTAAGACAGCTTGAAATGTTTAAGGGAGTCATAGGAGATATATTAAGAATTTTGCTGATTGTCTTGGGTTCATAACCATTAAGTGCAAAGTTCTGTTTCGGGTAGTGCAGTCTTTATTCCTTTTAATTCACGTGCTTGATCTACTGTATGCCCTATCTTGTTAGAGTTTTAATTATGGCCATCCTTTGTAATGGATGATGGTGTGAAGCAGCATTTAAAAATCTTCCCATTGTGGTAGGTTTTCTGTATACAGAAAAGGATAATCTTTTTACTTCTTCATTTACTTCAAGTATATCGAGGAACAGTTACTTTTTGTCCTGTTCTAGTTTAAGAGTGAATTTTATGTTAGGATGCAAGTTCTATTATATAATGAAACCTGTAGAGTATTCATAACTATAAATTCACACATACACTGCAGTAATTAAATTTTAATAATGCGTAAATATATCGTCTTAAGTAACTTAAGACATCATCAATATAGTTATTATAAACAATACTAGGAATTACATTCAAAGGAACAGCTAGTACGCATGTTTACACTGGAATCCCTCTATGTGTACAGTAGCATGTTTCAGGACCCCCCCCCCTCCTTCCCAAAAAAAAAATTTGGCTGTAATTAAAATTAAATTAAAATATCTGATAAATTTATTTTATTCAATTGAGGATAATGATTTTCCAGACTTTTGGGATAGTGAGACAGTCATTACCGTTCAGATTAGGTCTGTGACATAAGGTTTCAGCACTTTCTTTATGTAAATGTTCATGTTTATATAAGGATCTATGTAGCAGCTTGGTGTTTTTCCATTGAATCCTATGGTTATGGTTTTCAACTCTATGTTGTGCGAAGCCAGATTTGTGCGGTTTGATAAGATGATGTGATCTCGATGTTCAGAGATGCATTTACTTATAGATCTTCCTGTTTGTCCGTAACAAGACATCTTACAAGAACACGGAACTTCATATACACCAGGAAGCATCATAGGTGAGAGTTTGTCTTTTGGAAAAGTAGCAAACTGTGGATCTGGTTGATTGGTTTATAGGTAGCAGCAAGTTTGTATTTCTTCATAATTTTTGTCTGTCAATTTTTTTTTTTTTTTTTTTTTTTTTTTTTTTGTGTGTGTGTATTGGGGGAGGGGGTCCTCAAACATGCTATTTTAGACATAAAGGAATTCCATGAGTGTGAGTATGTGCACTAACTGTTCCTTTTAATGTAATTCCTAGTATTGTTTGTAATAACTGTACTCCTGATGTCATAAGATACTTAAGATGAAATATCTACATATTATTAAAATTTAATTACTGTGGTATACATGTGAATTTATAGTTGGGATGTAAGTTGTTCAGATAATCTTTAAAATTAATTAACTCATTCATTTGTTCCTTAATTAATATCAAACATTATCTGAACAACTTTACATCAAATATAAAATTCACTCTTGAACTAGAACAGCAGAGAAAATTATCATTCCTTGATATACTTCAAGTAAACGAAGAGGAAAAAAAGGTTATCCTTTTTCCACATACAGAAAACCTACGACAATGGGAAGATTTTTAAATGTGGTTTACACTACCATCCATTACAGAAGATAGGCATAATTAAAACTTTATGAGATAGAGCATACAACATATCAAGCACATCAATTTAAAGGAATAAAGAACTGCACTACTTGAAACCGAACCTTACACGTAATGGTTATGAACCCAAGAAGATAAGCAAAATTCTTAATACATCTGCAACTTCCTTACTTGAACAGGTGATTTCAAGAATGCAATCACACTGCCTTACATCAAGAATGTCACAGACAAGTTGGTTACGTTGCACCATGAATACAACATAAAAGTGGCTTTTTTACCTTGTACAAAAAAAATCTCAAGATTCCAAAACTTCCATCACCCCATGAAAAAATCCAATTGTTTGAGATTTATTGCTCTTGTGGCATTTACACCCTCTGTCCAAACCGAACTTTTTGAAAATAGAAGAAACTAGTGGTGCACCTGTTGTATCTTTTTGTTGTCAAAAGCGGCAACCTTCATTAGTGTTGTGTCAACTATTTGGCATTTGTTTCATTAGAAGCAGAGTTATAGTGCCAAAAGTGACAGTGTGTTTTGACAAACAGTCAGAAAACGAGTTTCAAGCAGAGCTGTGATTGACTTTTGTGTTAAACTTGGTGATGAATGCTTATCCTGTACTCAAGTTTAAGAGTGGTTTAAGCAATTTCAAAGTGACCATGAGACGCTTGAGGATGACGAAAAGCCAGGCCATCCAAAAACAGGACTGAGCGAAGTTAACATCCAAAAAGTGCATGATTTCATCAAAGAAAACCTGAAATCATCCATGAGATTGATCGAAGGTGAATTGGGGATTCCAAAATCAACTGTGCACAACATTTTGATTGAGGGTTTGGGCTTCGTAAATTGAATTCATGATTTATTCTCCACAAGTTGACCGACGACTAAAAAATGTATCGAATTGAACGCTGTAAGGACCTCATTAAAACTGCTTGTAAGGACTCAAACTTCCTTGAAACGATCGTTGCTGGGGACGAAACATGGTGTTTTGAGTATGAGCCCAAAACAAAGCGGCAGAGAGCTAAGTGGAGACCCCCAGAAGAGGGGCATCCAAATAAAAGTCACTTGGAGAAGTCAAAAGTAAAGAAAATGATTTGTTTCTACGATTCCAAGGACATTATCATTATTCAGAATTCGTTCTGCCTGGCCAAATGGTCAATGGTGAGTTTTGAAGCGATTGATAGTGAGAATTCGGCGTGTACGACATGCATCATGATTCAAGCACCTGGTCACTTTTGCACATTAATGCGCCATCTCGTCATTCGAACACTGTGAGACAGTGTTTGAGCAAAAATCAAGTTTGTGTGTTGACTCATTCGCCATATTTGCTGATTTAGCACCCTGTAACTTCTTTCTCTTCCTCCTGACTTCATTTGCCGATGAAATGATTTAAGGAGAAGTATGATATGATTTAAGGAGAAGTGTGACTTCTTTCAATGCACAATTTTTAGTGAAGACGAAAAATTGTGCATGAGACTAAATCAGCTGTATATAAGAGTGTTCAAACCAATTTTAACTTATGGATCTGAGAGCTAGGTCAGAAGTAAAAACAGTTGAGTTTGGCAAGTGCAAGAAGAATGATTGTTATGGGAGATTTTAACTACAGTAGTATAAATTGGGGAGAGGGAGATGCATGTAGCAATAAAGGAATGGAATTTCTAGAATTCTTGAGGGACAAATGTCTTAGGCAACATGTAACAGAGAGAACAACAGTTTTGGATTTGGTTGAGGCATCAGAAGAGCTGAGTCTACACGGTTAGCCTAGTGGCTTTGTGCTTCGCAATCATATGCCTGGGGAAGGAGTGTCCTAGGTTCGATGCCCATTGGAGACGTGAGGAGCTGAAGGATCTTCCTCAGCCATAGCCAAGTTAGCCAGTCTTGGGCGTGGGCAGTAGGGTTTTTTCCACCAGTTTATCTGGTGTTTTTCATCCCGCAAGCAGGCAAACCGGCCCCGTTAACACTCAGGGATACAGCCAAGAATACCCTGAGGCATAGGAGTGACCATTCTATCCTCGTATTTCGTTTACAAATCCAAGCATGCTTGAAAGGTTGTGGGCCTTAAAGGCCTGTTAAAGCCATTGGGATAGATAGATAGGATCAGAAGAGCTGATAACTGAGATGACATCTCTCCCACCAGTTGGAGAGAGTGACTATATGGTTTTGACTTGGAAAATGAATAGACATACAGGAGTATCAAAGCGACAGGAACGTATGTGGAATTATAAGTCAGGTGATTATAATAGTCTAAGACGTCAACTTGGCGAAGTTTCATGGAGGGAGAAATTGGAAGACCGGGATATCATTAGTGCATGGAAAATTATGAAAGAATATTTGTTAGCAGCAATGGTAAGTTGTATACCACGAATGAACAAGAGGACACAATTTGGAGTAAAGTGGATGACAAACAATATTAAACAAGAATTGCATGCAAAAAAAAAAGCTATGGAAGAGATATAAGGAGACAGTTGAAGAGAAGATGCATGAAGATTATAAGACACAGACCAGAAGAGTGACTAGTATGGTAAGGAAGATAAAACTGGAATATGAGAGGAGATTGGCCCTAAAATCCAAAGAAAATCTTAGGGAAGTTTTTAGATATGTGGAATAAAAATATGTTAGATATGTGGGATAAAAATGGGAATACAGTGACTGATGCAGAGGACATAGTGGAATTGTTCAATGAACACTTTATTGGAGTATTTCATCCTGAAGGAGTAAGTTTTAATGCTAGAGGGATTGGGCAGGTTCAAGGTTTAGAGGTACAGGAGGAGAGCATGTTTCAAATGCTGAGTACTCTGGATGTCAGTAAAGCTGTGGGACTGGATGGTATTTCACCATGAGTTTTGAGAGAATGTGCTAAAGAACTGACAGCTCCTTTGATGTGGCTTTTCAATGAAAGAATCACTGCGGGGAAAGGTGCCCATGGAATGGAACGAAGGTAAGATAGTGCCATTGCACAAGGGTGGTAGCAGACTGGAAGGATCTAATTATAGGCCAGTTTGTGTGTCATCAGTAGTTAGTAAGATCTTGGAGAAAGTAGTGAAGTACCGTATACAGCATTGGGCAGATGAGGATAATATTATCTGTGAGAGTCAACATGGATTTGTGAAGGGGTGCTCTTGTTTTAGCAATATGCTAGCCTTTTATGATAAAGTTACAAGAGCATTAGATGAGGGAAAGGCATATACTGCAATTTTCTTAGACTTGGCAAAGGCATTTGACAGAGTGCCACATAATAAGCTAATATTTAAGTTGCAGCGCATGGGTCTGGATGTCAGATTGGTGAACTGGATTCAGGATTGGCTGTCTGATAGTTATCAGAGAGTTGTATATGGTGGGGAAGTTTCAAGGAAGCATAGGGTTATAAGTGGCATCCCACAGGGCTCAGTACTGGGACCTATATTGTTTAACCTTTATATCAATGACATTGTCAGTCGATTGCAAGGGGATATTCAGTTGTTTGCGGATGATGCGAAGCTAGGAAGTAATAGTGCAGATGCAGCAGCCCTACAAGAGGATTTGAATAAGCTAGATAGATGGGCAAATGAATGGGGGATTTCGGTTTAATGCAGCAAAATGTAAGGTCTTGAGGTTTGGGAAACATCGATGGGACACTGCATACTCTATAGGAAGAGTTATACTGGAGGAAGTAGGGGAGATAAGATCTCTGGGGTTGATGATTGATAGAAACCTGAAATTTAGGGGACATGTTGCAAAGGTGGTGAAGGTAACACAGAGGATTGCTGCAATAATAAGAAGGATGCTGACCTGCAGAGATAAAACAGTTATCATTCCGTTGTATAAGACCCTGATCAGACCACACTTGGACTATTGTTCTCAGATTTGGTCCCCCAGGAGTTGAAGGGGCTAAATTAATTGTGGAAAGGATACAAAGGTGGATAACAAAGATAGTTTCAGGACTGTACAATGATAGTTATGAGGATCGGCTGAGGGAATGTGAACTGTAGAGTTTGGTGGATAGCAGGAGAGGTGATATGATTGAGACTTTTAAATCGTTGAGAGGTGGTTACAGGGTTGACACTGGGGAATTATTTCGCTTGGTTGAACAGCAGGAAGGAGTGATGACAAGAGGCCTTCCCTGGAAGTTCCGAAAGGAAACTGTGAGCAAGATGGTGAGGAGTGGTTTCTTTGCATGGAGGGTGGTTGAACCATGGAATGCATTGACTGATGGAGTGGTGAGAGCAAGAACGATCAATGAGTTTAAGGAGTGGTATGATAGACTTAGTGTTTCTTAGGAAGGACCTCCCATGATGAGTCTTTTAACTCCATGGAGGCCTGAATAATAATAATTGTTAGCATCAAGGAATGTTAGCAAAGCTAATCTCTGATGGTATAGTAACTTAAACAAAATGGGAGAGAAAAGATTAGCAAAACAAGTGTTCTCTGTTGGCAGAAAAAAGACTCAGAGGAAGACCAAGATATATGTGGATTGATACAGTAAATATAGGTGGCGCCTGTGAATAAGTTAGGTTAAACTTGTGCTCCCACAATTTATCATAATTACAAGTGTTTTTTTGTGCAAAATAAGCAGTAAATAGGAAAACTAACAGAGCTATTTTTTACAACTAAAAAGCAGCCACATGAAAGCACTTTGCCTACTCTAGGTAATCTTCGTTGTTGTCCTTTATTACTGCCATCTTTACTTCACATGGTAATGTACCGAATGTACATTAAGAAGTGCCGCAGCTGTGAAACAGAATTTGAAGAAAGGTAAAAAGGTATATTGTGCGATTTCTGTTGCAACTGCATACATACTTCCTGCACAAAAATAAATTAATCGGCGCACAAGCTTTTTACTGATCTCAACCGGCCTACTTCTGTAAAACAGCTAAACCTTGAACAACAGCCTACTATGATCAAAATTTTCTCCTCCAAAATCCGAAAGTTCGAAACCGAGCTCGAGACTACTCGACGACCAGTGCCCGATTGCAAGTGCACCCATGCCTGCTAACGAACTTTGCAAACTAATTGCACCAATGGTGCATGAGTCTTGAGGCCAAAAATAGGAGACTCAACACCGTTATTCTGAAGTTTCCAATTTAAAATGGTAAATCCTTAAAAGACGACATTGCCAAACCAGCAGGAGAATGAAATTTCGATTCCAGAAATATTGTCAAATGCCATCATTTTGGACTCATAAACAAGAGAAAGGACGGAACGAGCTTTCAACATCTCGTGAAAGTGACCTGCAACACACCAACAAAGGCATCCAAATTTATAACAGCAATAAACAACAAGCTAAAGGACACATATCCCCAGTCATGCATACATGCTTCACCTGATTTAATCTTTGCCATGACAGAACAAAGACTCCAACTCTGAAGACGACTAGAAGAAAAATGCCAAAATGGAGACAACAGTTGGATGATAGACTACAAACAAACCAAACTAGTTCAAAAATCAAGTGACACCACTAGTAGCCACCAAGAATACCAGTATACAGGCACTGCATAGGCAACATGCAAGATCCTTGCAATCAAATCTATGCTTCACAGAACTTTGCATATCCACTTCTATGACCATGGCCTCAATTCCATCCTTAATAGCATCCACTGTCATCTGCAGCTACCAAACCCCTACCTACTCTTTTTAACAGAAACTCAAATTTCACCTTCCCCCAGCACTATCCATCTCAACCTTCCTAACTATATTTAATGCCTTTTGACCCAAGGGTGGCATCTATGCATATATCTGCTCTGACATACCCTGCCAGAGAGCACCTAACCTAGAATCGCCCAACTTCGACCTTCTTTGGATCTCCTGCTCATTCAAATTCATCTCCTAACAGCGAAATCATCCTCCTGGATGATTTTAATGTCCATAACACCAATTGGCTGTTCTCTTCCAGTTATACAGATTCTGTAGGCAGAGATGCTGAAAAATTACCATCACTAACGACCTTACACAAATTGTTCAAAAACTGATTAGAATACCAGATAACCCGACCCACTCCCCAAATACCATAGATCTCTTCCTTACTAATGACCCCTCCAAATATGTGAGTCCCCTGGGTAATTCTGACCACAACTTAGTGCTCATCTCCTTCCCCATGCAACAATGCTTACAGTCACTCCCATACGAGAGAGTTTGGCATTATAACAGTGCCAAATGGAAGTCTCAGAGACTACTATGCTTCATTCCCATGGTTGGACTATAGTTTCCGATCGTCTTCCAGTTCAAACGTATCACCAAAGTAATCCTCACTGGCATGAAAACATACATTCCCCACACTACTCAGAACTGCCATCCCCTAACTAAACTTGGTTCTCCAAAAAATGTGCCAAGGCTGTACAAGTGAAAAATCAGGCATACCACAACTGGCTGAAATCAAGAACCCCATCCTCCTTGAATGCCTATACTGAAGCCTGAAACAGATGCAGGAAAATTATCAATGCTTCTAAAACAGAATTTGAACAGGCAAAAAGCAGTAAGCTTGCAGCCTGTCCAAACGGCAGCCATGCCTTTTGGTCTCTTGCCAAAGCAATTGGCCGTAACTTTTGCCCTACACTATTCCTACCTCTATCATACCCAGATGGCTCAATTGCAACATCACCCACAGAAAAAGCTAACCTCCTGGCTTCACACTTTGCTTCCAATGCACACATAACTGACAATGGCAAATACCCTCCAGTCATTCCAACTGCCTAACATACAATGCTCCCTGTTTCCTTTTGCCAAAAAGATATCGTAAACCTGTTGTCTAAATTAGACACAAAGTCTCCTGGCCCTGACAGCATTCCTCCAATTATCCTGAAGGTCTGTGCACCAGAACTGACTCCTATTCTATGCCATCTGTACATACTCTCTTACTCCACTGGTGTATATACTGCAAAGCCTTGAAACTGGCCTATATTCAACCCATTCCTAAAAAGGGTAACAAACCACTGCCATCTAACTACTGCCCTATCTCACTCACTTCAGTCCTATCTAAAGTGATGGAGAAAACCAACTCTCAACTCCTAATCTACCTTGAAGGTACCCAGCTATTAATGACCACCAGTATGGATTCCGTCCAAGCCAATCAACAATCTACTCTCATACATCCTCTCTATCCTCCCTATCCTCTCACCGTCCAACTAATGCTGGGAGTCCTACAAGGTTCAGTTCTCTCACCGACCCTCTTCCTTCTATATATCAATGACCTACTTCAGCTGACCTCTAACTCAATACACAGTTTTGCAAATGACAGCACATTACACTCCTTCCTTTCATTTGACAAACCCTACTCTACACAACTCACTTCAACCCACAGAACATCAACCACCACTGCCCTCAACTCCAATCTCCAATCCATCCTCCAATGAGGTGCAGATAACCTCATCAACTTTAATGCCAGTAAAACCCAGTTCTGTCTTATTTCTCACAAAAAAGAACCATTTTCCCCCCAGCATTGTTTTTGATAACACTCAAATTCCCAGACAAGATGAGATTTCTCTTCTCAGAATTACCGTGACATCAAGCCTCTCCTGGCATAAACACATCACAACCATTGCATTCTCAGCTTCCAAAAAACTAGGTTTTCTCTTTCACTGAAGATGCTACTTCACTCCTAAACAGCTGTTAACCTTATACAAATCGCAAACCTGCTTAGCTATCGAATACTGCTCACACATTTGAAGTGGGGCTCCTAAAGCTTCCCCAAAATGCTTGACTCAATACAGAGGAGAGCAATTAGACTGATAAATGACTCATCTCTCACCAACTTGCTCCCCTCACTTTCACATAGATGCTTGGTCTCTGCAATTTGTATATTCTATCAATATTTCCATGGGAAATGTTTATCTGAAACAGCATCAGTAATTCCCCCACTCTGTACCAAGCCCATTGGAACATGTACAGCTGCTGCCCAACATCCTTTCACAGTACACCTTGAAACCCACAGAACAAATTTCTTTTCCTCCTCCTTCATCCCTGCTACTGCAGTGCTGTGGAACAGTCTTCCCCTGACATATTTCCCAAGGAATACAACATACAGGCTTTTAAATCAGATGTAAACAAGTTTCTCCTTTCCCAATCCACCACCCATTTGTTAGTTCTAACGTACTATAGGTTGACCAGCTAATCTCTCATATAATGGCTCAAATTAATAAAAAATAGTGTCTTAGAAGACAGAAATATAAGATCTGATAATGTCAGTCTTGACAGATAACAGATTGATTTGGAGAAAAATTGTTGATAGGAAGGTAGTAATGATGTAAGTTCCTCATGTAGTACTATCATAATATTCTGTACACCCCTTGATTATATTGAGGATACACGTGATGAATTATTAAACTCTTTATTACATCATAATGTGATCTCTACCAAAAACCTCATACAGAGCTACTAAGCCAGAGAAACATAAATTTTTAACTTGCAGATCTTTTTGTAGTTAACCGTTCGTTCATTCAGACATCTTTTGCATATACTTAATAAGGCTATGTATTTGTTTCTAATTTGTTGTTCTCTGTATTATATTCATTCCATTAAACCTAGTAATGAATAATATGTCCAAGCTCAACAAATGCACATTTTTTTTCCATTGTATCACTTCCATGATTAAGATATTTATAACATGAGCATAGTTGTTGCATAACTTAAGGACTTTTATGCATAGATTCTTCTGTTTCTGCACCACAGTCAAGTTTCCCTTAATCTGTGTTAGGTTTCATAACAATATCTTCAGACTCTTGATACCAAATGCATTCAAGTATAGGCCATCCCCTTTTATAAATCCATTCTTTCTTCAACTCATCACATATATCCAAAAACTTGCAACATTCCTTCTCCACCGACTGCATGAAACTGTTTGCTGTCATAGCCCTTCTTAATTTAGTACTATCATAACTTGGTAATATACCAGCCATTTTCGTTCTCTCAATCTTCACTCTTGCGCTTTTTTTAAATCCTAATGAGAGTGATTTTTCAAAAGATCCATTTCACTTAAAAAAACCTCATTCACCCACTCTCCCATAGTTCAACTTCTTGGCATAGATTTCTTGTTCTACTCCTGCCTCTCTCTTTTCTGCAAATAATCTGATAAGAATCATTTCAATTGATGTCTCAGTGATATCGCTGCTCCTCTTCCACTTCTCACCTTACATTCTATTCCCTTGATGACTACAATTTTCTGTCATCAGGTCTTGCTAATGCCAATACTTTTTGACCAAGTTGAGCTAACCAATACCAAAAACTTCTTTTCTTTATTTCTGATACTTCTGGTATTCATGTACATGCATTTCAGCATCCCCTTTGATCTGCAATTACTCTTTGTGTAATAGCATTACCAACCTATTGAGATTTGAAACTTGTGAAACTGTATTAGCATTCTATCATCATTTCCACACACACATAATTTGTCCCAGCAATGACTGAACCTGTACTTAGCTGTATCCTCCTCCCCAGTAATTCTAGTTTACCTGAGTTTGCATTTTCAACTTGTAATTGGATGACACTCTTCAAAAATCTAACTTGAGAACCACTCAAATGTAGTCCATCAGGCATGTTGAAGCCTATTTCATTAAATTTACTTCCCTTGTCAGCTTAAACATGTCTTATGTGTATAAAATTTGAGTTTGAATATTTTGAATGTGTTCAGTATATATTAGTTTTGTATAGTCTTTTAATAGAGATGACCCTAAAAACTATAGAGGTATCAGTATACTAAATTCATGTTACAAAATATATAGCAGAATCTTAAATAACAAACTAATGAAATATTCCGAAAACTTTATTCTAGAGGTACAAAATGGATTTAGAAAAGGACGATCATGTATAGACCCAGCCTTCTGCCTAAAATTAATAATAGAGAAAAGAAGAGAATATAATTTAGAAACACATATTGCATTTATTGACTTTGAAAAAGCATTTGACAAAGTTAAAAGAAACATATTATTTAACATATTAAAAGTTATTCTTGTTGAGAGGCTTATACGCTGGTTAAACATGATAACTAATATTTAAGGAATTGACAGCGTATACTAGAAATATAGATTAAATAAACTTTAATATATACTTTCCGTTATTTCGGCGAACGTCACGTTGCCATCTTCTTCGGAACCTACTACAAAGACACGTGCACACAAGTACTAATAACAGCAAATGAGACTGAAGCTAGGAAGCTAGCGTTTTCCTAAAGTCCTGATGGTGCCCCCTGGCCGGCTATATTGGTAGTTCTTGGCCTTTGGGCTGAAGTTCTTCTGATAAAAGTTTCCCAAATTTGGGGCAGTCTCATGCATCCAAATTTGTTGAGGTTTGGCATGTTCCTAAGGGCCGAGGCTGATTCCATGAATAGTCTTTCATACTTGAACTTGCTGCGGTGTATTACTGTGGCTTTCTTCCATCATATTCTGTGGTGAGTATCCAGTGCGTGGTCTGCAAGCCCAGAGTAGTGTACTGGTGAAATCGGATGTAATCCTTGTGTTCTGAGATTCTGATATTTGCTGCCCTGCCTGTTTGGCCAAAGTAGGACAGTTTACAGCTGCAAGGGACCTGGTATACACCAGGTAGGTCTAGGGGAAGTGGTTGGTCTTTGATGGAGCAGATAAGGGATGCCAGTTTTCTATGTGGTCTGTAACAAGTGGTCAAGTCATGTTTTTTTTAAGATTTTATTGATTTTTTCCGAGGTGCCTCGGATGTAGGGAATGGTGATGGATTTAGAGTAATCTTTTTTGTGAAGGGGAGGGGGGTGGTGGGTTGTGGATAACTGGGTTAAGTATTTTTTGGATTTTTTGGAGGGGGTAGCCGTTAGCTGAGAAAGTGTCACGGATGTGATTTAGTTCAGTGGTTAGGGCTTGATCATTAGAACAGATTATTTTTGCCCTGTTGAATAATGTTTTAATTTAACTCCATATTGTTGTGAGGGGGGGGGATTGTTGGTGAATGTATCTGCCTGTATGGGTGGGTTTTCTATAAACTGAGAAAACCAAGGTTCCATCAGGTTGGCGGGTGACTAGTGTGTCTAGGAAGGGGAGGTTATTGTTTTCCTCTTTTTCCAGGGTGAATTTGATTCTAGGGTGTTGGTTGTTCAAGTGTGTTAGGAAGGAGAGGAGTGAATCCGGGCCATGTGGCCAAATAGCGAAAACATCATCAACGTAGCGAAGCCATATGGTAGGTTTTTGTGGGGCTGAGTTTATGGCTTTCTCTTCAGATGTCTCCATGAAGAAGTTGGCCAAGGGTGGGGAAAGTGGTGAACCCATGGCTGTCCCCTCTATCTGTTTGTAGAATTTTTTCCTGCCAAACAAAATATAGCCTGAGTTCATTGTAAACTGAAATAGGGCTGAGATATCGGGAGGAAATTTAGCTTGGATTAGCTCTAAGGTTTCTTTGAGGGGGACATTTGTGAATAGGGAGGAGACATCAAAACTGACCATTATGTCATTATGTTGGAGTGTAAGGTTTTCTATACTGGCTTTGAAGTGGGCTGAGTTTTTTATGTGTGATGGTGTATTGCCAGTATAGTGTAAGAGCACTTTGGCTAAATGCTTGGCTAGTTTGTAAGTGGGGGAATCAATGCCATCCACTATGGGACGTAATGGCACATTTTCTTTGTGTATTTTTGGGAGCCCATATATGCAGGGGGGGTCTAGAGTTATAGGGTTTTAGTCTGTTGGTAATCTCCACAGGCCAAGAAGTGACCTTCTTAAGGAGCCTATGGAGTTTTCTAATTTGTGAGTTGGTGGGATTGTAATCAATGGGGAGGTAAGTGGAATGATCTAATTCAGTCTCATTTGCTGTTATTAGTACTTGTGTGCACGTGTCTTTGTAGTAAGTTCCCAAGAAGATGGCAACGTGACGTTCGCCGAAATATCGGAAAGTATATATTAAAGTTTATTTAATCTATATTTCGAGTATACGCTGTCAATTCCTTAAATATTAGTTATCATGTTTAACAAGCGTATAAACCTCTCAACAAGAATAATGATCATCCACGGAGATCTCTTCGCACGCAAGTCCCGCCATTATGGCAAACTGAAGCTGAAATTATCCAGACAACTTAACCGTCTGGTATTCCTAAAACGCTGCCGGGATAATCAAGTCATCCCGAACTGTGTTAAATTTAAACACCGCTTCATCTCACAGAAAGCTCTCCGTATTTACAACCGCGGTAGCCAGGCATTACTTCGGGAGCAAATTACCGCTACACGCGGTTCCCTAGCCGACATAAACAGAGCTATTTCAACGCTAGAAAATGAGCTTTCACTTACGCTAAATCACGAGCTTTGGTCGGTCCTACATGACGTCTCGTGTACGGCAGCTAAAAAAGAATTTGAACGAGTACGAAGCCGACATATCAACAAGTTTGATCAATTAATAAAGAACTCGGCATCCAAACCTAAACTACAAACCAACACTGTTGTTAACCTTTCGTCAGCTACCTTAAAGCCAGAAGCACTCCACGCTCTCTCACGTGGTCACAACTTCGCCATTGCTCCTAAGAAATTACCGGCCGAAGAATTAATGATCCAAATTGAACGCGGGATTCGCCAACTTCCAAACCACATCGCCAACGATATTAGATTGGATGTAGCCTGTGTTCTCAATAAAGCAAAACCTCCAAAATCCAACATATCCATTAGTGAATACAAGGCACTACAAGAATTGAAGAGAAACAAAAAAAATAGTGATCACCAAAGCGGATAAGGGGAACGCCACTGTGGTACTCAATCTTAAAGACTACACAGGTAAGCTCAAGGCTCTATTATTAGATCGTTCCACTTACCTCCCCATTGATTACAATCCCACCAACTCACAAATTAGAAAACTCCATAGGCTCCTTAAGAAGGTCACTTCTTGGCCTGTGGAGATTACCAACAGACTAAAACCCTATAACTCTAGACCCCCCCCCCCCCGCATATATGGGCTCCCAAAAATACACAAAGAAAATGTGCCATTATGTCCCATAGTGGATGGCATTGATTCCCCCACTTACAAACTAGCCAAGCATTTAGCCAAAGCGCTCTCACACTATACTGGCAATACACCATCACACATAAAAAAAACTCAGCCCACTTCAAAGCCAGTATATAAAACCTTACACTCCAACATAATGACATAATGGTCAGTTTTGATGTCTCCTCCCTATTCACGAATGTCCCCCTCAAAGAAACCTTAGAGCTAATCCAAGCTAAATTTCCTCCCAATATCTCAGCCCTATTTCAGTTTACAATGAACTCAGGCTATATTTCGTTTGGCAGGAAAAATTCTACAAACAGATAGAGGGGACAGCCATGGGTTCACCACTTTCCCCACCCTTGGCCAACTTCTTCATGGAGACGTTTGAAGAGTAAGCCATAAACTCAGCCCCACAAAAACCTACCATATGGCTTCGCTACGTTGATGATGTTTTCGCTATTTGGCCACATGGTCCGGATTCACTCCTCTCCTTCCTAACACACTTGAACAACCAACACCCTAGAATCAAATTCACCCTGGAAAAAGAGGAAAACAATAACCTCCCCTTCCTAGACACACTAGTCACCCGCCAACCTGATGGAACCTTGGTTTTCTCAGTTTATAGAAAACCCACCCATACAGGCAGATACATTCACCAACAATCCCCCCCCCTCACAACAATATGGAGTTAAATTAAAACATTATTCAACAGGGCAAAAATAATCTGTTCTAATGATCAAGCCCTAACCACTGAACTAAATCACATCCGTGACACTTTCTCAGCTAATGGCTACCCCCTCCAAAAAATACTTAACCCAGTTATCCACAACCCACCACCCCCTCCCCTTCACAAAAAAGATTACTCTAAATCCATCACCATTCCCTACATCTGAGGCACCTCGGAAAAAATCAATAAAATCTTAAAAAAACATGACTTGACCACTTGTTACAGACCACATAGAAAACTGGCATCCCTTATCCGCTCCACCAAAGACCAACCACTTCCCCTAGACCTACTTGGTGTATACCAGGTCCCTTGCAGCTGTAAACTGTCCTACTTTGGCCAAACAGGCAGGACAGCAAATATCAGAATCTCAGAACACAAGGATTACATCCGATTTCACCAGTACAGCCACTCTGGGCTTGCAGACCATGCTCTGGATACTCGCCACAGAATAAGATGGAAGAAAGCCACAGTAATACACCGCAGCAAGTTCAAGTATGAAAGACTATTCATGGAATCAGCCTCGGCCCTTAGGAACATGCCAAACCTCAACAAATTTGGATGCATGAGACTGCCCCAAATTTGGGAAACTTTTATCAGAAGAACTTCAGCCCAAAGGCCAAGAACTACCAATATAGCCCACCAGGGGGCACCATCAGGACTTCAGGAAAACGCTAGCTTCCTAGCTTCAGTCTCATTTGCTGTTATTAGTACTTGTGTGCACGTGTCTTTGTAGTAAGTTCCCAAGAAGATGGCAACGTGACGTTCGCCGAAATATCGGAAAGTATATATTAAAGTTTATTTAATCTATATTTCTAGTATACGCTGTCAATTCCTTAAATATTAGTTAACATATTAAAAGAAAGACAAATACCGAATAATATCCTAAAAGCTGTCACAAGTATATATGAAAATAATCAAATACAAATAAGATTAAATCACGAGCTATCATATACAAGAGAGATAAACCAAGGGGTCCGAGATAAACAGGGATGTTCCCTCTCAGCAACTATTTTTAATATCTACTTAAATAAAATGATAATAAAATGGAATAAAAATTTACATCAAGGAATTAAACTTTCACCTACAGTGACCTTACACACTCTCCTTTTTGCCACGACCAAATAATAATAACAATTTCTGAAGATAACGTAGAGAAAGCTATTTTAGATCTAAATGAGATAGCCAAAGATTATGGTATGATAATATCAACAGAAAAATCAAAAACTATGGCCTTTAAAGGACAAGATCCAGCAAGAACTAAAATAGTAATAGATAACCAGATCTTAGAACAGGTGAATTCATTTAACTACCTAGGATGTATGATCACATATGAAAATGAAAAAGATATAAACATAAAAATTGCAAAATATTTAAAAATAACAGTGTAATTAACTCTACATTTAAACCAAACCTAGTTCAAAAGCAAACCAGACTAAAAGTATACAATACATTAGCCCTACTGGTCTTAATGTATGGAAGCGAAATCTGGACAATAAAACAAAAAGACAAACATAGATTAACAACAGCAGAAATGAAGTTTATGAGATAAACTGCAAAGTATACCCTATTTGATCACAAAAGAAACGAAGATATTATGAAAGAATTAAACCAAGAGCCAGTAATTGAAAAAATTAAAAAATATAAACATAAATGGATGGAACACGTTCAAAGAATGAAAACAGAAAGATTACCAAAACAAGTCTTAAAGTACAAGCCATTAGGAAAAAGAAAACCAGGACGTCCTCTTAAACGATTCAATGATGACTTCTAAGGCCGGAACAGGCCATACTAGGCCTAAATCCTTGATACGTATGATGATGATGATGATGATGAGTCTTTTAAGAAAAAAACCCTGCAAGCTTATTAATTAATAAATTGTATAACAAAAATATTCTCTGTGTCCTTTCCTTTAGTGTTACAGAGTGATCGGCATTCATTTTAGACATCAGGCATATTAATAATTGAGCCAGATTAAGCTCATCATCTGGAGTATACACACATATGGAGACAAGCTATATTACATTTTACACAGTATATACTAAAGAGACATTGATTTGATCAACGGTTATTCTACTGGCCTGACCTCTAGTGAAAAATTAGAATAAATTGAATTAAAATAAATAAAATAAAATAACTACATCAAAGCTATATTCTACTTAAGACAGTATCAGAGAATTTTTTTTTCCCTATAGATAATTTTATTATACCAAAAATTATGTCCCAATTTAACATGAAAATTGTTATATTAGATTTATAACATTTTATAATCAACTCTTAGGGAGAAATGTTATGTAGGTAGAATATGTGCTTTTCATATTCTTGGGATTTTTAGATCATTATTGTTAAGATTAGGGTGGCTGATAAGAACCACCTTATCCATAAGAACCTTCATCATCCACACTAATTTTAGCAATAATGATGGTCTAAAAATCCCAAGAATATGGAAGGCATATAACCTTCCTCCCTAAGAGTTAATTTTACATAGGACTATAGGTAATCCAGGATCTTAAATCTAATATAACAATTCTCACATTAAATTCGGATATCATTTTTGCTATAATAAAACTATCTATAGGAAAAAAAAAAATTCCCTGATGCTGTCTTAAATAGAATATAGCTTTCATATAGTTATTTTATTTCATTTATTTTAACCTAATTTTTCACTAGAGATCAGGCCAGTAGAATAACCTTTGATCAGATCGGTCTCTTTTAGTATACTATGTGAAATGTAATATAGGTTGTCTCTGTGTATATATGTGTATACTCCAGGTGATGACTTTAATATGAAGGTCAAAACATCGGAAATTAAAATTATTATTTCTAACATGGTTATAGAGTCCATAATTTGTCTAAAATGAATTCTCTGTGTGTAAATTTTATTCCTGGAATATAAGCAGTACAGTCTAGAAGATTTTCCATCCTAATTGTAGGATGTAATTGTGTTTATTTTTAAGAATTCTTTCTGAAAATTTTGGATATTTTTTGAATTTCAGAAAAGAAATAATCTCAGAAATATTCTGAAACTTCAGTTTCATGTGGCTTCCAAGATGGAAGATAAAGCTAACCTTTTTATGGAGCTATACCTTTTTTTTTTTACTAATCAATTAGTAGTCATTACAGTATTCAGTTACCAATCAGTAGTCATTGCATTAATGGATTGTTTTTTAATTTTAATTTTTGAGAATAATAAATCAGATATAGCAGGTAATATGAAGATAAGGATGATGGTAATATTTAGATGAAATTCTTAGAGCTTGAAAAATGGTGTGAATTGGAAAAACAATGTGGAAAGTGCATTTGATGTATTGTTACTAATGTATTGGGCCACTTTCCACATTGTTTTCTCAACTTACATAATTTTTTAACTCATTTCTTAAGAATTTCATGCAAAGATCACTATTATCCTGCTCATATTATTATCCAGGCCTCCATGGAGTCAAAAAGACTCATCGTGGGAGGCCATTTTTAGGAAATACAAAGTCTATCATACCACTCCTTGAACTCATTAACTGTCCCCACTCCAACCACTCTCTCAGGCAATGCATTCCAAGGTTCAACCACCCTCCATGCAAAGAAACCACTCCTCACTCTTTTGCGCACAGCATCCTTTCGTAACTTCCAGGGATGGCCCCTTGTCATTGCTCCTTCCTGCCTGTGTGCATTATTATTTTAAATTAATTATTAAATACTGGTTGGATAGGGGATTCTTCATTAACAATAAAGCTTAGATTTATTATCTTAAGAAATATAATCTTTTGGCAAATGATGAAATAATGAATTCATATGCATATTTCATAACTATAGATTATTTGTTTTTCTTATATTGCAGAATGGTTTTGCAGTTGTGCGCCCACCAGGACATCATGCAGAATATCAGCAAGCTATGTAGGCAAACCAACCTTTATTTTTTTAAATAATTAATTTTATTTTATTTTCTGTCTTAGTTTTACATAAACTTGCAGTTTTTTTTTTCTTTCCTTTTTGAAGTTAGTAAGAATATCCACATGCAAAGCTAATTCGTTATGTTTATGATTTCATTCTGGAGTCATAATTTTATTTTCCTTAACTTATTTATTCCATGCGCTAGTCAATTTACATCATGTCATTTGCACATGAGGTAGGATGCAACGAATTGTTTACTGCTTTCTGTTTGCATATTGGGTGGGCATGTAACAAATATCTTTCAGAGAAACCAAAGCTGTGTAGAAGGGGAAAACAACTTGTTGGTTTCAAGCTATATAAATAATCATTAATTATGATCTATATTTGGGTGGTATGGTAACGTAAATTATTAAATGTGTTGTGAATTATATTTCTGCACATTTTAATGAGATGTGAACCATTTACATGATCGACACTTTTAAAGGGGGGAAAGAATAAACATGAATATAAGTAGATTCACTATAAATAAATCCAATAATTTACAATTCTGTTATGGGTGGTGCAAGAAATTACTATTATACATATGGAATTACATATCCTGTAATCTCCAGACATGAATATACACATAAATTTATTTTAAAAAAGTGGGAAATTGAGAGGTGATTTATTGCAAAAAATTACTAACCAATAACAAATAAATGGCTACAGGGAGGCAAAAATTCATCAATTAAATTATAACATATCAAAGGATTTTTGTTGTGTTGATTGAGCAAATGAACCTGTACAGTGTCTTATTTAGTTTCTGTAGTTAATTACCAAGAACAAATTAAACTTTTTGAGATATGCTAATGATTTTATTTGATACTGAATTTGTGATGTGTTCATACTATAGTATTTTGAATTATTATTACTACTACTGCCAGCCTGGTTGATCAAGTGAATAGCATACCTGCTCTCCATCAAAGAGTTTGCAGGCTCAAATCCCACCTTAGGGCATGGATGTTTGTGATTGTCTTTCATCTTCATACAAACAAATATGGTGAGAGAGTATACACTCTCCCACCATGTGAGAAGTAACCCAACCTAATCCTTCTGTGATGGGATATCAGCGGACTCTGCACTAAGCAGGACATAATGCTAGGAAAAAGATTATTACTGCTAGTATTCAGTATCTCCAAGATTGCATAGATATCTTCAGTATATCTATGCAATCTTGTGACTAAGATGAAATCTATCATACCACTTATTAAACCCACTGACTATCCTATCAGGCAAAACACATGTTGCAACCACCCTCCACTCAAACTTCTCAAACTCTTGCTCACTACTTCCTTTCACAACTTTCAGGGAATGGCTCTTGTCCTTGTTCCTTACTTTTGATCCTATATGAAACTCTATACCCACTGTCAATTCTTTAAATCCTTCTCAAAAGTTTAAATGCTTAAATCGTGCACTTCTTTAATCAGCAATTAAAGAAGATGAATGCCTCATTCATCTTCTTTAATTGCTTTAATATTTTTTAGATTTTTTGGGATTGTAGCCATTAGCTAAGAAGGTGTTAAGGATATGGTTAAGTTCAGTAGTTTGGGCACTGTTATCTGAATTGATTAATTTTGCATTGTTATAGAGGGTTTGTATAATCCCATATTGTTGGGAGAGAGGTGGTGTGACTGCTGGTGAATGTATCTACTGTGAATATATGTATAGCAAAACACTTCCTGTAAACAGAGAAAGCCGGAGATCCATCAAACTTGTATCTAATCAAAGTGCTTAGGAAAGGAAGACTGTTGTTTTCCTTTTCCAAGGTAAACTGGATCCTGGGGTTGGTTGTTTAAGTGTGAGAAATTGTGGAGTGCATCCAGGCGATGCAGTGAAACGGCAAACACATAATCCACATAGCATAGCCAAACAGTGGGTTTATGTGGGACAGAGTTTAAGGCTTTTTCTTCAGAGATCTCATAAAGAAGTTGGCCAGGGTTGGAGATAGTGGAGAACCCATGGCTGTCCCCTCTGTTTGTAGATTTTCCTTGCCAAATGAAATAGCCTGATTAAACTATAGATCAATTTGGGTTTCCTTTGTAGTTAAGATTTGAGACATTAGTGAGAGATCAAATATAAAACTGACCTGGCTGTTCGATGAGAGTTCACCTTTTAGGCTCGTGGAGCAGCTAGGTTAATAGAGCTGTTAGTTCCTAGCACATTCTGTTAAAACACTTGGATGAAATTCCATCCAGTCTTATAGCTTGATCGATTTCCACAGTGCTTTCCACAGTTTCCCATTTCCACAGTGAAACACATCCTTTTATGCAGTTCTAAGCCTTTAACCCTCCCCATTGCTCTATGAAAAAAAAAAATTACCATCTCAGGATAAAATACTCTATTAATTTAAACAGCTCCACTATGCCATCTGCATTCAACACTCATTCCTACTTCCATCTAAGCATTCATCTATATCCATTTCTTCTTCAACTGGCCACATAATTTTTTGCTTTGTTTTGTTTTTTAGTGTAGTGCTAGTCTTTTTCATATTTGCCTTCCTTACTATATTTTTTACTTTCCTGGCTTGATCTCATATTCCTCATACAACTGAACTGCTCTCCACCTTCTTATACTTTTTGCATAACCATCTTTTCATCTACAGCTCCTGTTTGATTTCATTAGTCATCCACTTTACACTAAGTCGTTATCTTTTTCACTTGAGGAATGCAGTTTACCACAAATATTTCTTCACTAGCTCTTATACACTGCTGATCTCTCCCTTTCAATGCCTCCATATATGAAACTTTCCTAAACTGATTTAGTGTAAAGTGGATGACTAATGAAATCAAACAGGAGCTGTTTTATTTCATTAGTTGAAAGGAGAAAGGAATTTGTAGAAATAATTCCA
Organism: Typopeltis vanoorti; assembly: GCF_054136105.1. Classification (NCBI taxonomy): domain Eukaryota; kingdom Metazoa; phylum Arthropoda; class Arachnida; order Uropygi; family Thelyphonidae; genus Typopeltis; species Typopeltis vanoorti. The sequence goes on from NC_143549.1 coordinate 27,930,530, forward strand.
CAAAAATTTTGCAAAAAGCATATGTGTTGACTTGAAATAAGATAATGCTACGCATAAGATTTTTGGTGATATACCATTAAGCACTTCACAAATACTAGTTTCAAACAAAAATTCCACTAAAATAATTGTAACTGGAATGCCATATATAGACAAATTTATTAATAAAAAAAAAAAATGTGTCTGACTGTAGAAGGGACATTATGTATTCAAGCCAGTACCTTACTGAGAGAGATAACAGTAACTTGTAACAATTTGCATAAAACAAAATGATGCTCTTTAAAGATTCTGTTTTAAGGTTTTATTTTCTTGTTCTAGGGGATTTTGTTTCTTTAACTCAATTGCCATTGCAGCAAAGCAACTTCAGCAGAGGTTAAAAATGGAAAAGATTCTTATTGTTGATTGGGTAAGTAAATTTTTATTTAATTTTTTTGCTTTAGCCAGAATGATGTTAAATAGAATGACTGAGGACTCACACCATGGCAAATACCTCTCTAAAGAAATGATATTCTATAATAAACTATAGAAAAGATCTGGTCTAAGACTTGTGCAATTATTATTTTAAACTCTACTGAAAACATTAAAAGCACTTAGAAAACTTGAGGAAATTCAGTTTGCAATAGATAGCTAAATTTCCTCACAACTGATGTCATAATGCATATTACAAAATATAGCCATTGAATAGTGCTGTATAAAATTATTTGCTTCTTTGTATTAAATTGGGCTTGAGAACACATTTACAGGGAAAAAAATGCTAGTGGTGTTAGTGAGCAGTCGATGGTGTAGATGATTGTGGCAGTTCAGTGTAGTTGGTGGATTACTTAGTGGACATGGAGAGTTGTAGAGTTAGGTACCCTCCCTTGATGAGTCTTTGAAGTCCTTGCAGGTGCCATGAAATAAAACGTTTTTCAGAAGATAGTATACTAACTTCATATTTTGAAATATGTTACACTATTAGGGAAAAAACATAATAAAAAATGAACAGCTTTACTTTTTAAATAAATGAGGTTTGATATTATTAGGAGACAACTCCAGGGAGTCAAGGACTCATTGAGGGAGGCCACATACTACACACACACACACCAGTTATCATACTTATTCTTGAATTCATTCATACTGCTTGCACTCACAACATCCAATGGCAATCCATTCCAATCACACACCACCCTGTGAGAGAAAAATCTAGTCCTCAACCTCTTTTTAGTGGCCTTCATTTTTGATAGCTTGATGTTAACTTAGGTGTGAGACAGCAATGCATGTTATTGTTACGCTATGTCATCATACTGTGGCTTAAACACATTCAAATTCTTTGCAGACGCCACACTCTCAACAAGGCATGCCAATCATTCACAACTGCATGCAGAAAACCTGCTTCTCATACTTGCCTTATACAGCTTCCAGGGAATGACCTCTTGTTCTTCCCTAATCTTCACCATTTTATGAAAAACCTCTTCAGCATTGATTCTACAACAACTCCTTACTAACGTTGTGTCTATCGTATCACCCCTCTTCCTCCTATCCACTAGGCTCTGTAAATTACATATTCTCAACTTTTCTTCATATTCAATATTCCAGAGATCAGAGACTATCTTGGTCACCTCTGTACTGTTTCCAACATCTCTTCATCCTTTTGAAAACCAGGTGATCAAATCTGTACAGAGTAATCAATGTGTAGCCTAATCAGAGCCTTATACAATGGAACCAGACTTTCCTTACCTCAAGTCATTGTCATCTGCATCATTCCCAGAATTTGTTGTCCTCACAATTATGGCAATGTTTCCTGTAAATTTTAGATCCCTATCTATCACTCCAAGATCTTATTTCCTCCACCTACAACAATATATTCCCACCAAGTGTAAATTCTACATCTCATCTTTGTTTATCAGATTTTAAAACCTTACATTTTCAACATTGAACTGGCATTCCCATACCCATCCACTCAGTCTATTCAAGTCTTCTTGTAAGGCCACAATTTATTTCATTCCAACTTGCATCATCTGCAAACAACTGAATATCCCAATCGAAGTCTTTGCCAATGTCATTAACATACAGGTCAAACAGCAATGGCCCTAAAACAGACCCCTGAGACACACTACTAGTGACTTTCCTCTTTTGGGATATTGTTTCCCCATACACAACTTGCTGATACCTATCAGATAACCAATCTTTGATCCAATGCACTAGTCTAATATCCAACCCCATCCAGTACATAATTAATTATGCACCTCCCATTTAATAATACATCACCATGTATTTTGAAGGTATTGTGCCAGGAAGTAGGCATCTGCTTTGACATATTTGTTTAATAATAGTCTTGCATTGGTTTAAGTTCAAAAGTACATAAGGGAGATGGACTTAGTCTGTCACCTCCCTTATGAAGCAGCATAATTTTGCCTTCCTTCCCCTCCTTTTGAACTTAGTGCAAGACTCTTATTAAACAATATGTCAAAGCAGATGCCTACTTCCTGGCACACCACCTTCAAAATACATGGTGATTATCAAATTCCACAGATTTATTAACATCAAGTTTGCTCAATTTCCCATATACCTCTTGCTCACTTAGTGTCTCTTCATCAACTGCTCTCAAGCTCTCCATGATGTCACATTCACAAGAATGAAAGCCCTTTATGAACTGCTCATTAAATATCTCCACTTTACCTCTTCTGCAGCAGTTATTCTTATACCATTTTCTTCAATCAGTGTCATCCTTTCATAATTCTTAAGAGACCTCTAGAGAGCTAGGAACTCATCGAGGAAGACCACATACTAAGTTCACCAGCTATCATACATATTCTTAAATTCATTCACACTGCTTGCACTCACCACATCGAGTGGCAATCCATTCCAATCCTGCACCACTATGTCAGAAAAATCTAGCCCTCATCCCCTTCTTGGCAGCATTCATTCTCTGCTTCTATGAAATTTCAACTGAAATCCTGTATGACACTTTCAGAAGTTTGCATGTCTCAATCATATCATCCCTCTTTCTCCTGTTTACTAGTGTCTGCAGTCTACAAATTCTCACTCTGGCTTCATAATCAGTATTCCACAATCTTGATATCATTTTTGACACTCTCCTTTGCATTCTCTTCATTGTATTAGAATTAAAACAGAAGCCAGGAGACCAGACCTGCACACAATAATCCAGGTTATTATTTAAGGGCCTTGTAAAGAGACAAATGACATATTCATTTGCAATTATCTTTTGAGTTGTATTTGCAATCTTTTCTACATGGCCCTGAACTTCAACTTCCTATCTACTAACACTCCAAGATCCCTACTTTGACCAGTGTCTTCTGGCATAATCCAACCAATATAATACAACATTGATATCTAATCACACCAAAGTGCATGACTTTACATTTGCTGACATCAATTTTCCCATGTCCACAATTCCATCCTTTTTGAGAATAGGACTGGTGGTGGGAGGACTAAGGGCCATACATGGAAGCTGGGCAAGAATGTGGTTAGCAGGGGTGTTAGAGCTAGGTTTTTTACTTGGAGAGTGGTGAATGAGTGGAATATGCTGCCAGAGTCTGTTGTTGAGTGCTATGACCGTGAATGAGTTCAAGGCGAGGTATGATAGATACTGTGTGAATGTCGAATAGTTGTTTTTGACATGATGTTAGGGCCTCCCTTGATGAGTCTGTTGACTCCTTGGAGTTGCCCGAAATAATAATATATGAGCGTAAATAATGTGAATACAGCATTTGTTTGCGTCATTTACGCAAAAGAAATATTTAGAATAATTTTTGTAAGCGTAAATCTTATTCTGAATTGCATAGCTAAAAAGAACATGCCAGCCTGTTTATATACCAATCTGCATCACTAAAAGTTTTATTATTTCATCAAAAAGATTGTCTCATGTATGGATAACTGTAATATTAACTGGTAATTAATTTACGGAATTAACAACGCATATAAAGTATATTAATTAAAGATAACTTTAATGAATCATTCTATATTTCGGCAATGTCACATTGCCATCTTCAGGAACATAAAGATATGGTATGTGCACTAAGGAACTAACAAAGCAAATGAGGAAGAAAGTAAGAAACTAATTTTGTTCCTAAAGTCCTAATGGTGCCCTCTTGCAGGCTAATTTGGTAGTCTTGGCAGTTGGGCTGAAGTTCTCATAATGAAAGTCTTCCAAATTTGGGGCAGTTTCATGCACCCAAATATGTTGAGGTTAGGAACGTTTTTTAGAGCTGCTGAAGATTCTTTGAATAATCTTTCGTATTTAAACTTGCTGCGATGGATTATTTTTGTTTTCTTCCTGTGTTCTATAAACAGATAGAGGGGACAGCCATGGGTTCACCACTTTCCCCACCCTTAGCCAATTTCTTTATGGAGACATTTGAAGAGAAAGCCTTAAACTCCGCCCCACAAAAACCCACTATTTGGCTTCGTTATGTGGATGATGTGTTTGCTATTTGGCCACATGGCTCAGACACACTCCACTCCTTCCTAACACACTTAAACAACCAACATCCCAGAGTCCAGTTCACCTTAGAAAAAGAGGAAAACAACACCCTCCCCTTCCTAGACACTTTAATCACCCGCCAGCTTGATGGATCTTTGGTTTTCTCGGTTTACAGAAAACCCACCCACACTGGCAGATACATTCACCAGCAATCCCCCCCCTCACAACAATATGGGGTGATAAAAACACTATATAACAGGGCAAAATTAATCTGCTCAGGTGACAAGGCCCTGACTATGGAACTAAACCACATCCTCAACACTTTCTTAGCAAATGGCTATAACCCCCAAAAAATCCAAAAAATAAATACTAAAACCTGTACACCACAACCCCCTCCACAATGAAGACTACACCAAGTCTATCACTATCCCCTACATCCAGGGCACCTCTGAAAAAATAACTAATATCCTCAAAAAATATGACCTTACTTCCTGTTACAGACCATATAAAAAGTTGGCATCCCTTATCCGCTCTAACAAAGACCAACCACTTCCCCTAGACCTACCTGGTGTATACCAGGTCCCTTGCAGCTGCAAATTGTCCTACTTTGGCCAAACAGGCAGAACAACAAATATCAGGATTTCAGAACACCAAGACTACATCCGGTCTCACCAGTACAGCCGCTCTGGGCTGGCAGACCATGCCTTAGATACCCACCATAAAATTCGTTGGGAGAAAACAAAAATAATCCATCGCAGCAAGTTTAAATACGAAAGATTATTCAAAGAATCTTCAGCAGCTCTAAAAAACGTTCCTAACCTCAAAAAATTTGGGTGCATGAAACTGCCCCAAATTTGGGAGACTTTCATTATGAGAACTTCAGCCCAACTGCCAAGACTACCAAATTAGCCCACAAGAGGGCACCATTAGGACTTTAGGAACAAAATTAGTTTCTTACTTTCTTCCTCATTTGCTTTGTTAGTTCCTTAGTGCACATACCGTATCTTTATGTTCCTGAAGATGGCAATGTGACATTGCCGAAATATAGAAGTGATTCATTAAAGTTATCTTTAATTAATATACTTTATATGCGTTGTTAATTCCGTAAATTAATTACCAGTTATGTCTAACCAACGTATATGTCTTACTACTAGAAACTGTAATATTAACTAGTGGCTTTTTTTTCCCACTTGACTAAGAACTTTATATTTGCTCTTAACAAATCTAACAACAGTACTGCCAAGTAAGTTTAGCCTGTGGCCTCTACGATACACCATTCTCAGCAAATTTAATTATTTTATTCTTAGTAGTAATGTAACGTGACTTCTAGCTTATGCGACTTCTTTTCACTGAAAGCAGTAGCAACCATGCTTATAATTTCATCAAAGCTGTGACAAGAAAATAATTAATATAAACAATTTACAATTCACAGCCAATGAAACACCCAAATCCAAAGAGATGTAGCAAGCAGTGGCACACCCAGGTAGCGGGCCAAGGGACCCTGATCCTGCAAAGAAAAAGGAAAGATGCTCAGTCATCAGTTGTATGCGATGCATAGTGTGTATTCTCAAATTGCCTACTCAATTCTGCCCCCCTCCTCCCCACAAGATTAAATCCTGAGTGCACCACTGGTAGCAAGCAATGAATGTTTTAAATGAACAGCCATGGAAGGGTGCAGCGATTTGTTTCACAGGAGCTGCTTGTTGCTAAAAAAAAAAAAACCTTCATATGAGCTACTGCTGCATTGTATGGTGGAGAGTCTGGAATGTTTTGATAATCACCTAGAACAAAAATGATATTAACCATGCTACCAGCCAAGATGTCAAGGTTATCATGGATGCAAAGTGCATATTAAAATTATAATACCATTGATATTACATTGAAATATATGATGGATACGAAGCGTATGAGGATGCGTATATTATCCATAATGGCTGGTAAGGTGGTTAAATTAAATTGATATAACCACAAGAAAGAACATATATTAAAATCCTTTAACTGCATGTTTCATCAAATTGTGATAAATTGTTCTTTTTCTTTTAGGATATCTAAGAAAACATAAAATTAATTGATTTTTCTTGTGGATGTTCATCAGAAACCACTTCCCCTATCGTATAAATGGAGGCTGGTTATAATTGAAAAGTCGTATAAGCGGATCTTCATAAAGCAAAACGTCATAAGACTGGTATTATGGCGAAATAATAACCTGAAGGATTATTGGCCCCAAGTCACTAATCTCGGAGCCTATAAATGCTTCTCGCATTATCGTTAAATTAAAACATAATCACTAAAACTTTTTGGTTACATCAGTTTAAAAAACATCAGCAAAAATCAATCAGCTAACGCCTTTTTGTTCCCATGTAGGGAGTAGGCGAGGTTGTTTTTTTGCCCTATCTAACATTTGGAGACTGAGTGAGCAGTTCAATCTCCACTGGTAGCCAATTAGAGATAGCTGGCCCAAGACTATCACTAATTAATTGGCATGCAGTGAAGAAGGCAGCTAGTAAGTGCAGCTTACTAGCTGCACTTATGTGGTAAGTGCACTTATGCACTTACCACCTAACCCTAACACAAAATATTGTGTTAGGGTTAGGTGGTCTCTAACACAATATTTTAATGTCTGAAAATAGTGTGGTTCGATGGTCGATTTTCTTGAGTGTCCGGGAGGAAAAACCCGCTAGCCCGTGCCAGAGATCAATTAACTCTGGAACTGGTTGAGAAAAAGGCTTAGAAAAGGAAAAGAAAAGGCTTAGAAAAAGTTCCTCTAGTCGGCTACTAGATTTGAACGCCTTTCGTCATGCGGTCAAGCTCTGTGTAGTGCAAATGCCACAGCTACTGAGCTACACAGGCTGTTTTAAGAAAAAAACATAAAAATAATAAACAAAAAGTTGTAAATAATATTTTCGCCATAATGTCTTTCTCACAAACAAGCAAAAGAAGTTAGCTGTTAGAAGATTCTCAAAGCAGGGAGAAATATAAGAACAAACAATAAACAAAAACTGTAGTTTGACTTGCTGTTTAGTCTGCTTCTAATGGAAAGACAGTTTTCTTGAATTGTACATAACTTACATCCTTTCAATCAAATGGAAAATTCTAAATCTCCTCCCATTCAAAAAATATAAAATAATAAATAATAATTATTGTACTGTTTCAGAAAAGAAAAGAAAAAAATTTTAAAACATGCATTTCAAAATTTAAAAAGCAATGTAATTCAAAATGGTTAGAATCAAGAAATATACTCTGTGTGTATGTGTAGTAAGCAGATGATAGTGTCCACTCTGTTATTCTAAAGAGTTAGAGGAAAAAATAAAAATTGACGATAATTTTAATGGTAACTAAAATGATAAATTATGGTAAATGAATCACAGGAGTATTGGCAGTTGTTACGTTAGAGCTATCTAAGTTCCTGTTCACTTTATTTCTGTGATGTTTTTTTTTTCTGGCTATCACATCAAGGAATTACATGGTCTCCTTTTTTTCTTTCTTCCCCACCCCGTGCTCTCGGTATAAGCAAATGTTTTTGTGAGCATTCCACGTTTATAAAAACACCATGGCACTTCTTTAAAACCAAACTTCCTTTACACTGGTTATTCATTTTGCTGCAATGTATTCACCATGCTGACTTAAGCAGTTTTGTTTGCCAATTTCTTTTTTAAACGAAGTTCTAATTTGAAATTATATTAACATGTCACGTTCGCACCTGGGTGTCTCCCGTTCCTTTTTTACTTGCAGGTACTAACTTTTAGCAGATGTATGCGACATCTGGGTCGAGCGGTTGCATTTTCACAAAGTTTTTCGGTATATTAGTTGCAACTATTTTCGGGAGAATTTTATATCTAAAATTAGCATTTAAGTATCTGGATGACATAGTCTCTGAAATCCAATTCGAACTGATTTCAAGTTACACGTTTGCTTTTCATAAATTGAGCGCTTTCTGTATCCAATGATTATTATAAACGGCTGTTACACAATTTTCAGTTGCAATTGAAAATTGAAGTATGTTAGGGTAAATGTTAGCTATTTTTATTGCTACAATAAACATGTTCTGTTGTATGCATGTGGGATATTCCTGGGGGAGCAGAGTGCTTTTCCATTAAGCATGTCCTTCGAGTTGTCTCTAATTACACTAAATGTTCCTAAATATAGTACACAAATGTCTTTTTACTGTATTTAGTGTTAAATAAAGCCATTTTTTTCTGGCTTGTGCACTATAGCATCTGTTGAAGTTTGAAAGTTTCTTTAACACTTTCATTGCCAAGCTGAAAATTGGAATTTCGTTTGATGGCCAAATTTTTTTTATTTTTTTATTTAGTTAGCGACGTCAATGCAATAACGCGTGATCGGCCGTTTGGTGAGAACTCACATCGCGTGATTGGCAATGAACGTGTTAATGATATATGGACATTTTCATTGTAGTCTTCGGACAAAAGAGAAGTAATAAAAATTTATCTATTCTTGAATAAAAATGAATGCTTCTGTGTATTATAAGAAATTATTGATCTACAACAAAATACTAACACATGTGAGCTATCTTCCATTATTCAAAACACAGAACAGTCACTGAAACTTAAAATAATGCATGGTAGCATTCCCGAAAGTGTGGATAATTCTTATAATGATCGGACATTATGTATCCTATTATAGCTTAAAATGTATACTGAGTCTCAGTAAACAAAAGAAAATTCTTAGAAAAAGCGAAATATACACTAATCAGATATTGTATTATCTAGTTTATATTATAAATAAGATAACATAATATAACATAACTCATAATATATCTTCAAACAAACAAACAAAATGACCCCCACTTCACACAGATTTGGCTACTAATTGAAAAGTTAAAGTAATCAGTTATTCTACAATTATTATGTAATTAAGATGAGCGCTGATGCGCTATGCACTCTTATAACTTTTATACATTGATAAAAATTCAATCATACTGCCAAAATGGCGGGGATTTTGTAGAGCGATTTGTATAAGCCACATGACAGCACACCCAACCTAATTATGAACTCCATGCTACTGATATATATTTAAATACAATTAGGAAACTACTCTGAACTCTATTAGTATTTATCTAGATAAAAGTAAGCAATGTTTGAGTCATTTATTGATTCACGAAATAATCTTAATCCTCTCTTTTAAAGGATCTCTCGATTTTTATTTCTGAGCTTGCCTTTAAGAGCTCAGAAATATTCTTGATGCTGGGAATGTGAAATGGCACTGCAGAATACTTTTTTGTACCTCAGGTATCTGGAATAGTAGATAATCTTGCCTGAGGGCACGGTGCTAGCCCAACAAGGCTAATCCAATGTTTATTTCAATGCAAGAAGATCAGTATGCTATAAAGGTATATATATTGATATGCTGGACTCCGAGGAAGATTAAATTAGGTTGTTAACTGCATTAATATTAAAAATGCAGATTTTCTTTGATATTGTGTTGTGTAGATATTGTAATTTGTCAATGATACTTTTATGCTCATAATTCCCAGCAAATTCTGTATCGAATTCTTATATATACCGGTGCATTAGATAGTCTGTAAAAATTATGAGATACTATGCATCAGGGGCGAATTCTCCATGCTTGCTGTGCAAGCACATTACTTGAGAAAGAAGTAATATTTATTTTTTAATAAATGCATGCATTTATAAGCATTCCATTTAGGCTTTTATTTTTGTAGACAGAAGACGTCTTAAGCGTGTGTGGCAATAATTGAGCTTTGCATTGTATTGAAGGCTGATGCTTACTAGTCTGGTCAAAACTACCTTGGCTTGTTCGATTGTCTGAGCTTCCAGGTCCTCGCTCCAGCACTGTGATTTCATGCATGCACATAGCCATTACCTCTCCCTTCACGTCGTCTTAAACACATGCCATACGCAGTGAAAGTAGCTCTAGCCAGTGAGTTCTCAGCCAGCCTTTACAAGTGTGCATGTTGCTTGGGAAAATTAAGTTACAACCAACTTTTTATGAGGATGTTATTGACCAGTTCGTAAAGAAGAACCATAGGGTAGAATTTGTATTCAAGTAGCTAAATTGAAAAAGATAGAATATCATTTATAAAAATGTTGTTTTTCTATAATTAAACGTACATAAATTTCTAAATATATAGTTTTAAATGGTTAGCAATTCATTATTCTGCTAATCAGACTTCAATTAGACCTCTTACTCCCTGAATGAATTCCAAGTGTGAATTTCAAGACCAGCATTTGCCCCTGTTATGCATTTAATGTGATGCGTTATATACAATGTGTACCTTTTGTTTGTTTGCAACTACAAAACTCCAAACTCAGAGAGAAAAACACTGGTTATTCTGTTTATTAAAAAAAAGGTAAGTAAAGATAACTGCTATAATTACAGTAGAATTATTCTGCTATATACTGGAATATTAAAAGTGAAGCTAACCAGTATTGTAGAGATCAAACTACCAGAATAGCAGAATGGATTCCGGAAGACCAATCTTGCACAGACTCAATTTTCGCTCTAAAAACCTTAATTGAAAAGTGAAGGGAAAATTTCTAAATGAAACACAAACGTGGTTCATTGATTATGAAAAACCCTTTGAAAAAATTAATAGAGAAACTTATTTAAGATGTGCCAATCTAAATTTGTTAAAAAAACACTTGCAGCTTATTCACAAAATATTCACAGGAAATAGAATAGCAGTCAAATTAGAACAAATATCAGAATAAAAAGACATATCAAGAGGAGTACAATAAGTATGCATCCTAGTGTTTTGTTGAAGTTTCTTTTATTATTAAGAGAAAACACTGAAGAAAACATTCAACAAAACACTGAAGAAGATAGGACTGAACATCAACATGTTAGTCTTTCTGAAATGCTGTAAATTCCATGCAGTCTTTCCTAAGTTTATATCTTTTAAAGAGAATATTACAGCAGAACGTGCCAAAAGAATCTATCACAAAGCAAAGTTAGACCTTGCTGAAAGAATATTCAACACAAAACATACTCTCACTTTGCCAAAAAAAAGTACATTATCTCAAATACTTGAAGAATCTCTGGACAATGAAAGTTGGCATCTCTTTAGTATGCGTAGTGAATCTCAAGCAGCCCAAATCCAATATAACCACAAATTAAAACTTATTAGGAAATTTGAAGCCCTAAAAAAGAGTACAAAATAATCTGAACTTCTCAAAACGCGCATCAACCCTGCCAAAGTTTTAATTAATAAATCATCTCACATCCTTTCAGATGCAGAAAAAAGTATCCTCAGCCGAGGGTTTAAATTTTATTCCTTCTCCAAAATCTATCCCAAAAGAATCACTCTTCACCAAGATAGAAAAGGCTGCTTCCTTCCTCCCTTCACAAGATGCAAAACTTCTCCGTATTGAATCCATCTTTATCATCACCCACAGATAACATCTCTTCGTCGGAATGACAGGCTGTTCAGAGTTTAAAAAATAACAAATAAAATTATCCATCCTGCAGATAAAGGCAATGCCACAGTTGACCTCAACTTTGAAGATTATAAAAATAAGATGCTCGAACTGGAAGGAGGAGAGGACACATGTGAGGAAGGAAATGGATTTTATTCAATTATTAAGGGATAACTATCTGAAACAGCATGTAATTGAAAATACTAGGGGTGTGAGAGTGCTTGACCTGGTAATAGTATCTGAGAATTTGACTGTAATGAATATGACCATGTTGCCACCTATTGGTGAGAGTGATCATAAGGTCTTGACCTGGGAGGTGGCTAAAGGTGTGAAATTTGTGATTAAGACAGGGTATATGTGGAATTACCATGCTGGCAAGTATGACAAGCTTAGGAGATTGCTTGGATCAGTGCCATGGCATGTACAACTGCAAGGGCTGGACGTCGATAGAGCATGGGAAGTGATCAAAGAGCATTTACAGGAGGTTATGGCTGATTGTATACCTAAGGTCTGAATAGTGAAACAAGGAGGGGTTAAATGGATGAATAACACCATTAAGCTTGAGCTGCAAAAAAAGAAACAACTATGGAGGGAATTTAAAGAAAGGGGTGACCTGCAGGCACACGAACGGTATAAAGTACAGGCCAGAAGGGTAACGAGTGTGGTAAAAACAGCAAAAGCCGATTATGAAAGGAAACTAGCTATGCAAGCAAAAGAGAATCCCAAACAGTTCTTTCAATATGCTGCAAGCAAGAAAAAAACTGTACATGGCAAAATGATTTTAAGGAATGACGATGGTAAAGAGTTCACTGAACCAGTCGATATAGTGGAGTTACTGAGCGCGCACTTTGCAAAAGTATATCATCCAGGTGTTGACGTTGAAAAAATGAAGGAACCATTAGTTTATATGGGAATTGTGATGAATGAAGTGGAGGTGAATAGTCTATTACAGAACCTTAATGTGAATACATCTGTGGGATTGGATGGTATACCGGCACGGGTCTTGCATGAAGCGGCTAATGAATTATCAGTGCCCTTGACCATGTTGTTTAATCTGAGTCTCAGGTCTGGCTTAGTCCCAAAGGCGTGGAAATAGGGGAAAATAGTTACACTGCATAAAGGAGGATCCAAGACTATAGTTGCAAATTACCGACCGATCAGCATATCAGGAGTCATTGTCAAGTTCTTGGAGAAAGTAGTCAAGGGAAAAATACAGGAATGGATTGATGAAAATGAGATACTGTACAGAGGACAGCATGGCTTTGTGAAGGGTAGATCATGCCTCAGTAACTTGCTCAAGTTTTATAACAAGGTGACGGCTGAACTGGATAAGAGAAATGGGTTTTACAGTGATACTGCTGGACCTGGCAAAGGCGTTTGACAGGATACCACATGGAATTCTAATCCGTAAACTACAACATATGGGAATGGATATAGGGTTGGTGAGATGGATAGCTGGGTGGTTGATGGAGAGATATCAAAGAGTAGTTTATTCAGGAGTAGAGTCCAAAAAACGGCCTGTGACTAGTGGTGTGCCACAGGGTTCTGTTCTTGGACCACTGCTGTTTAATCTGTTCATTAACGATATAGGGAAGGGTCTAAGTGGGACAGTTCATTTGTTCGCTGATGATGCAAAGTTGGGTAGGGCGATAGTGAATGCAGAAGATGTCAAAGTCTTGCAAGATGACTTAGATAGATCGGAGTTCTGGACTAAGGAGAATGGATGTCAATTTAATGTGACAAAATGTAAGGTTATGCATTTCGGAGTGAAAAGATTAGCAGCAGTATACCACATTGGTGGAACTGTGCTCCAAGAGATTGACGAGGCCAGGGACTTGGGAGTGTTGGTGGATAGGGAGATGAAGTTTAGGGGGCACATTGCGAAAGTAGCTAAATCAGCTCATCAACTCACTTGGTTGTTGAAAAATACCTTGACGAGCAGAGAAAAACAAGTTATTGTACCTCTGTACCGAGCCCTGATAAGACCTCATCTCGACTACTGTGCCCAGATTTGGTCACCTCGGTTCCTTCTTGATGGGGAGGAGGTTGAGAGGATCCAGAAGCGAGTGACTAAGATGATAGCAGGTCTATGGAATGAACCACATGAGAACAGGTTGAAGATTTGTGGGTTGCAGAAACTAGTTGATAGGCGGAAAAGGGGAGACATGATTGAGACATTCAAATTGCTAAAAGGATTTTATAGGATTAATTCAGATGATATTTTTGAGATCAGGACTGGTGGTGGGAGAACTAGGGGACACCCATGGAAGCTGGGCAAGAGCGTGGTTAGCAGGGGTGTTAGAGCTGGGTTCTTTACTTTTAGAGTGGTAAATGAGTGGAATAAGCTGCCAGAGTCTGTTGTGGGTGCTATGACAGTGAGCGAGTTCAAGGCAAGGTATGATAGATACTGTGAGAATGTTGAACAGCTGCGTGAACATGATGTTTAGGGCCTCCCTCGATGAGTCTAAGGACTCCTGGAGTAGCCCGTGGTAATAATAATAATAATAATAATAATTACTACAGAGTGACACTTACTCAATTCTTGAGAGATCCCACTCGTGAACTTCAAAATTGTACCAACAATTTATTAAAAACAACTTCTGAACTGTCTAGAAACATTCGCCTTTCTCTTTGCTCTCTTCATCCGCTTATTCCATGCATATATGGAGTTCCCAAGATCCACAAGGAAAATACCCCACTTCGTCCCATCGTTGAAGGCATTGATTCACCAACATACAACCTTTCAAAGCATCTCACAAAATACCTCAAATGTTTTTCCGGCAAGTCTTTGTCTTTTATTAATAACTCTGTGGATTTTGTATCATGCATTAAGGATATTACTGTTAAGGAAAATGAAATCATGGCTAGCTTTGATATAGAATCCTTGTTCACAAATATTCCTGTAGACCATAGATTCCCAAACTTTTTCGGGCCACCGCCCACTTTGCAAGACAAATTTTGTAACGCCCCCCCCATTATAACAGTTTTCTGCGTTCAAGCCATTTTGATATTTTTGACGTAAATAGCAACTAATGATACATTACTGCTTATGCCATTAAATTTTTAAAAAGAAGTGGCCAATATGTGCTTCATCTTGAACACAGTTATTGCTATACCAATTTTGGTGAATATGTGCTTCATCTTGAACACAGTTATTGCTATACCAATTTTGGTGAAACGTAGCCCATATGTACAGATGTAAAATGTATGCTCGAATAACATTATGCACAGTTTCATACAATGGTTTAAATATGAAAATGGGGAATACAATTAACAGATTGCATTGCATTGCATTGCATTAGTAAGAATCTTATTGTAATAATTAAAACACCATTAAATATATTACAAAATTGTTTATTTCTAACTTATAAAGTAAAAATACAAAGCAAAAATAACAAATTAATGTGAAGTTTCATACAATGGTTTAAATATGAAAATTCGGAATACATATTAAGAGATTGCATTACATTAGTAAGAATCTTATTGCAATAATTAAAATGCCATCAAATGTATTACATGGTTTATTTCGAACTTACAAAGAAAAAATAACAAATTAATGTGAAGGATGGGCCTGGTGCATTTTTAAAAGTTTGTTAATATCGGTTTCAACATTCGTTAAAAACAGTCGTAAATCGCCACGCTCAGTTATATGCAATCGGTTCCTTTTCTTAGATAGTAAATTCACTACAGCACTAAACCCACGCTCAGCCAAATAAGAAGATGGAAATGCAATTAAAAATTGCTGCACTATTTCCCATAATCCAGGGTACAGTGTCGGTATTGATTTTTAAAGCCAGAACTCTTGGTATCCAGTTTTGAATTTTATTTTTAGTTCTTCATTTATTATTATTATTATTACTACCCAAGACCTCATGGAGTCAAAGACTCATCTAGGAGATCCTTTTATCATACACACATCTCATCATACCGTGTCTTAAACACACTCAAACTCCTTGCAGACACCACAATCTCAGGCAAGGCATTCCAATCATTCACAACTGTGCACGAAAAAAACCTGCCTCTCACTCCCCTACTCACACCCTCTTTATACAGTTTCCAGGGATGACGTCTGGTTCTCCCCTGATCTCCCACTATTCTCTGTAGAACTTCTCCACCATTGATCTTATAACAACCCCTTACCAACTTGTAGATCTCTATCATACCTCCCCTCTTCCTTCTCTCCACCAGACTCTGCAAATTACATCTTCTCAATCTTTCCTCATACTCAACATTCCAGAGGTCAGAAACTACCTTAGTCAGTCGCCTTTGGACCCTTTCCAACATCTCTTCATCCTTCTGAAAACCCGGTGACCAATCTGGGCACAATAGTCCATGTGTGGCCTAATCAAAGCCTTATACATTGGAACAAGAATCTCCCTACTTCTACACGTCAGTGTCCTCCTCATCATTCCCAGAAGTCTTTGTGTTGTCTTCACAATTTTGGCGATGTGTCCCCTAAATTTTAGATCCTTATCCACTATCATCCCCAGATCTCCTATTTCCTCTACCTCCAACAATATATTCTCACCAAACATAAATTCTGCATCCCATCTCTGTTTCAAAAATTTTAAAACCTTACATTTTGCAACATTGAACTCACATCCCCATTTGCTTGCCCAATCACTCAATTTATTCAAGTCTTCTTGCAAGGCCACAACATCTTCACTACTCTTTATGGTTCGTCCTAACTTTGCATCATCTGCAAACAACTTAATATCTCTATCCAAATCTTTGCCAATATCATTAATATACAAGTTAAATAGTAATGACCCTAAAACAGACCCCTGAGGCACTCCACTAGTGACTTTCTCTTTCCTTGTTATTGCTCCCCCATACACAACTTGTTGATACCTATCAGACAGCCAATCTCCAATCCAGTGCACCAATCTAATATTTGTTGTGAGTTCTATGAGTCCACTTCTAAATTTGATGATCCTGCTGTGCTTACATGTGAGGAAGGATCTAGAATCCAATTTGGTATATTCATGTTTAGAATATCTTTGAATCGCTCATTGAAATCAGCATGGAGAACCTCCAAGTGTTTGCAGTATGTAAGTGAATCTTCCTTTTTGAGAGACACTGCTGATAAATTTGAAAAGTGGCTATATTCCCCTCGGTCATATTCCACTTGAACAGAAGAAGTTTCCCTACAAAAGCGCCAATAACATTTTTTGTTTTAATTCAATTCAATTCATCACCTTGTAGTTGTAGATTGACTTCATTAAATATTTTATAGAGGTCTATCAAATAAGCGATGTAATTTTTTGATGTAATCAGGTTGGCTCACAATCCATCGTGTCTGTTTTCTAGGAACTCTACTACTGAATCAAACAAATTGTAAAATCGATTCAGACAAATACCTTTTGAAAGCCAGCAAACTTCTGTGTGAAGCAGCAAACGATTGAAATCTTCATTGTTTTCACTACAAAGTTGGCTAAACAATCTGTCACTCAATGAATTGCTTCTAATCTTGTTGACTACTCTCATAACGTAATGGAGCGACGTGTGCAGGCGTTCACTTAAATTTTTTGCAACCAAATGTTGACGATGAAGAACACAATGTATAGCGAGTACATTTGGTACTGCTTGTTTCAAATGCGCTATGAAACCCTTGTGCCGCCCTGTCATTGCTGGAGCACCATCAGTAGCAGCAGACAAAATATTACGAATAGGAATGTCTTTCTCTTGAAAAAACTTATTCATGATATTAAGCATAGATTCTTCCTTTGTATCCACTTCTAAGTTTTTAGCAAATAATAATTCTTGACAAACTTTTTTCTTCTTTTATGAATCATACTTATGATAAGGGTAGTGGTTCATTATTTGGGAGAGTTGATTCATCGAGGTGAATGGAAAATTGGCATGTCTTCAAATAATCGCACAATGATTTTTCAATGTCTTCAGCCATTTCATAGATTCTTCTTTGCACTGAATTATTGCTCAAAGGAATTTTCCTGATGATATCTGACACTGGCTTATGAAGCACAGTGTTTATTACTTCTTTTACTGCCGTCAAGATTAATTCCTCACCAATTGTGTGTGGTATTCCCGCTTTTGCGATTAATAATGAAATATTATAAGAAGCTTGTAATCCATCATTATCTTGTTTAGTGGATGACGTAAAAAGTTTTGATATAGTTAGACATTTAAAATATTTTTCTTCTAGTACTTGAAAATAGGACAAATCTTTATCCTTGTTTTCAGCATTCATTTTAGTCAAATGCTCTTGTAGCCTAGAAGGCTTCATTGCTTCATTTGAAAACACTTTTTGGCAAATCAAGCACATGGGTAATAATTGGGTTGTAGGAGATTGAATAAAACCATATTTCAAATACTCAGTACTGTACTTTCGGCATTTCTTCTTATATTCAGACATAATGAAGTAATAAAATTTGCAAAAATATTCACAAAATAAAAGATTTAATTTACACTTTGTATGACTCCACTTATCTATCACACTTTTGACTGATGATTGTTGGCAAAGCACACAAAAAATTATTATTATTATTAAACAAGACCTCATGGAGTCAAAGACTCATCTAGGAGGTCCTTTTATCTCACACACATCTCATCATACCGGGTCTTAAACACATTCAAACTCCTTGCAGACACCACACTCTCAGGCAAGGCATTCCAATCATTCACAACTCTGCATGAAAAAAACCTGCCTCTCACTCCCCTACTCACACCCTCTTTATACAGTTTCCAGGGATGACCTCTGGTTCTCCCCTGATCTCCCACTATTCGCTGTAGAACTTCTCCACCATTGATCCTATAGCAACCCCTTACCAACTTGTAGGTCTCTATCATATCTCCTCTCTTCCTCCTGTCCACCAGACTCTGCAAATTACATCTTCTCAATCTTTCCTCATACTCGACATTCCAGAGGTTAGAAACTACCTTAGTCACTCTCCTTTGGACCCTTTCCAACATCTCTTCATCCTTCTGAAAACCCGGTGACCAAATCTGGGCACAATAGTCCATGTGTGGCCTAATCAAAGCCTTATACAATGGAACAAGAATCTCCCTACTTCTACACGTCAGTGTCCTCCTCATCATTCCCAGAAGTCTTTGTGTTGTCTTCACAATTTTGGCGATGTGACCCCTAAATTTTAGATCCTTATCCACTATCACTCCCAGATCTCTTATTTCCTCTACTTCCAACAATATATTCTTACCAAGCATAAATTCTGCATCCCATCTTTGTTTTCCAAATTTTAAAACCTTACATTTTGCAACATTGAACTCGCATCCCCATTTGCTTGCCCAATCACTCAATTTATTCAAGTCTTCTTGCAAGGCCACAACATCTTCACTACTCTTTATGGTTCGTCCCAACTTTGCATCATCTGCAAACAACTGAATATCTCCATCCAAATCTTCGCCAATATCATTAATATACAAGTTAAATAGTAATGGCCCTAAAACAGATCCCTGAGGCACTCCACTAGTGACTTTCCTTTTCCTGGATATTGCACCCCCATACACAACTTGTTGATACCTATCAGATAGCCAGTCTCCAATCCAATGCACTAATCTAATATCCAACCCATCTGCTCTAGTTTGACTGTCAACTTATCATGAGGCACTCTATCAAAAGCTTTTGCGAAATCCAACTATATTACTGTGTATCCTTCTCCTCTGTCCCAGGAAGCAGTCACTTTATTGTAATAAGTAAGTAGATTACTAAAACACGACCTCCCTTTAGCAAATCCATGCTGTCCATCAAAGATTATACCATTGTTGTCAACCCAACTCTGGATTCTAGTTCTCACAAGCTTCTCCAACAACTTAACCACAACACCCGACCCACAGATAGGCCTATAGTTTGATGCTTGAGTTCGATCACCTCCTTTATGAAGTGGCACAATCTTGCCCTCCTTCCACTCTTTAGGGACTTGACCAAGTGCAAGACTCGTATTAAAAAAATATGTCAAGGCAGGTGTCAACTCTCTGGCACATTCCTTCAGAATACGCGGTGATATATTATCAAGTCCCACAGCCTTATTTACATCTAGTTTACTCAACTCCCCAAACACCTCTTGCTCACTTACAGTCAGTCTCTCCTCCCCATCATCAACTGCTCTTAATCTCTCCATGAAGTCACAATCACAAGATTGAAAGATCTTTATGAACTGCTCATTAAGTATCTCCACCACACATTCTGCAACAGCTGTCTTTATACCATTTCCTCCAATCAATGTCATCCTTCCATAATCATTCTTTCTTTTGCTGGCTACATATCAAAAGAACTCCCTAGGATTCTTTTTAGCTTCATTAGCTAACTGCTGTTCATACCTCTCTTTAGCTACTCTCACCAACCAAGTCACTCTCCTTGCCTGGTCTTTGTAGAACTCATGAAATTGGTTACTTCCACTTCTCTTATGCTGCCTCCACAATGCCCTTTTTCTCTGTATTGCATGCTTAATCTCTTTATTCATCCATCTCACACCTAACTTATTTAACCTTCTCACCCGTGGTATACATTTAGACATTGCATCCACTAAATATTTTTTGAAAATCCTCCAAGCTGCATTGGTCTCTTTTCCAGCTAACTCCTCATTCCATGCTACACCTGCAAGCTGTCTCCTGAGCTCTTCATAATCACCCCCCTTGTAGTTCCACATATACCCTTTTTTCACAGGGGTCCTTGCACTGCTGGCAACCACCCAAGTAATCACCTCATGGTCACTTTCACCAATTGGTGGATGATTTGATACCTCATTGATAATTATATCCTCCGATGAGATGACCAAATCCAAGACCCTTAATCCTCTTGTGCCCTCTGTTATATACTGTCTGAGGTAGTTATCCCTCAAAAACTCAAGAAACTCATTTTCTTTACTTCCAGTTGCTATCTCTTCATTCCAGTCTATATTGCCATAATTAAAATCACCCATAATGATCACCCTTTTCTTATTTGCTTGGCTTATTTGACTATACATTTCACTATCACCACCATCCACATTACCAGGTCTATAACAACATCCCACCAAGTATTTGATTCTATTCACCTCTATCTCACACCATACTGCCTCAAAACCACTGGCCCCATTTCCCCCTTGCATCTCTACCTTGTATGGACATAACTCTTTCTCTATCATCAATAGCACTCCCCCTCCCTTTTTACCCCTTCTATCCTCACGAAACACATCATACCTTTCCATCTCTATTCCTGTCAGGATGTCATCCTCATCTAACCATGTCTCACTTATTCCGACAATCTCTGGGTGCACAGACGCAATTAGTGCAACCATTTCATCCGCCTTGTTTCTTATACTTCTAGCATTGGTATACAAACACAACTCATTTCTGGATCTACAGCTAGTTCCACTGATACCACTCACTCGATGTGATCTCTCCATGCTGGACTGGGGCCATTTCCCTTTCTGCTTCTTCATTTTAGAACCCTTTGCAATTCCATCTGTTTCCTTTTGATCCCTGATCATCCCATTACTTTCCTGCCTACACATTCTCTCACCTCCTCTTGGAGCATCCACCTTTCTCATGCTGTGTATCCCTGTCCACCCTGAGCCTCCCCGTTTCCCTGCTCCTCTTGCACACCCATTCTCTCATTATCTATACTCATACCACTCACTTCCACATTCATTTCCACTCCTTCAATCTCTCCTGTCTTACTCTCCTGCTCTTCCACATCACTCCCCTCTTGATCTGATTCATTCTCTCTATTCACTTCTCTACCTTCCAGCAGCAGTCTCTCCAAGCGACTCACACCATAACCACTCAAATGCAGTCCATCGCTCCCATACAGCTCACTTCGTCCCTCAAACTCATTCCACACATTAACAAACTGTACTCCCATCTCCTCACACATTTCAGCCAGAATATCATTCATAATCCTTGCTCTCCGCCTCATTTCACCACAATCATACCTAGGCAACACACTGACCACCCTTCCTGTCACACTATTCTCCTTTATCTTTCCAAGCAGTCTCCTGACATTCATTTTGACATGCTCTTTGTTCTCTCTCAAATCATTTGTTCCAATTAATACAATTAACTCTTTTGCTCGTTCCCGCCTCATGTTCAATGCCTCAATCACTCTACTCATTTTACCGCCTGGAAAACATACCTTGTGCATTTTATCCTCTAGCACACCTTTAATAATGGAGTCGCCATACAACGCCACTCGCTCATCTTTTGTTAACTCTTTCATGCCATCATGATTTATTTTAATAGTTTTGACCTGCATTCTCTTAATTTCATTCCGCATCCATTTCATTTCTTGCTTCATCCAATCCAATTCACCTTCTGAACCTCGCGACACATTCACTCTATCATTAAATCTTTCTAACTTTCTAACTCTCGACCCTCTCTTCTCACTTTCCCTCTCATTCATCCTTCTTTGTTTCCGTACTTTCGGTCCAACATACGTCCAACTTTCACTGTCATTCTTCTCACTTTCACTCTCACATATCTTTCTTTGTTTCCGTACTTTCGGACTAACATGCATCTAACTTTCGCTATCATTCTTCTCACTTTTACTGTCATTCATCTTTCTTTGGTTCAGTACTTAATGAAACTTATTCCTAAACCACTGGTATTTATAGATTTGAAATCTATCCCGAATCAACTTGCATGCATTGACTTGCTTGCAATACCATCGTACTCGTGCTTTGTACAAGTCACTGCAAGCACCCATATTCCTGTCAAAACATGGTGAATTGAGTGAATTACCTACGTAATAGTTGACCGACATACTACTAGTTAAGACTCATCTGCTGCGTGGATAACCAAAGCCTGTATAGCACGATCAATTTTTACAATAGCAAAAAATGAATACATTTTTTAAGTATATAAAAAATAGAAGTTAAAATATCTTGTATGACACGTTCAATTTTTTTATTTTGCACACAAGCGCATTTTGTTCGTTCGACCACGACATTGTCCGAATAATTATAAATAATTAATAAATAAAATAATTACACAAGATATAAACAACAAACCTACAAAACATAACCACTGAAAACAGTATAATAAGTTTCGAATAATATTTGCTTTGTTTTTTCCCTCTAGTGAGCAATATAAGTTAGTACTAACTAGGCTAACTAAAATTTACAATTTTATTTCTTTTTTGCCATTATTATTTTTACTCGTAATATTAAATTATATAAAATTGGGTTTATTTTTGCACAAATCAATTAGAAAAGTGGTTTTATATATTTTATATATATTTTGAAACGAAATATAAATATATTTGCTACTGTAAACATAACCTATTATACTCACATATATACATGCTCTATTTTCTCATTGACATAGAAAATTGACATCTATTTCTATCTGACATGGTAAATTTTCAAATGATTAAATAATTGAAATTGAAAATTGATAAAAAAATTGATCGTGTAAGATGGACATAAGATGAATTAAAATGCAATATTTAAATTTTAAATGATTATCTAATCGCAAAATCATGAAAATAATTAATTTTTAATATATATTATTAATTTCTTCTATAAAGAGCCACCGACCCCTAGACTGCCTGAACGCCCCCAAATGCTTCTGATCCCACTATAGCCCCCCCCCCCCTCCTAGAAGGCTTCAGCATCCACTGGGGGTGGTACCACCCACCTTGGGAACCTATGCTGTAGACAAACTCCTGACACTACTCAAGAATAAATTATCCAAAAAAAAGTTAGCCTTACTTACTCATTGCAGGAAATCTGGATAATTTAGATTTCAGGACACCATTTACAAGCAAAATCATGGTCTAGCAATGGGTAATCCTTTATCTCCTGTACTTGCTAACATTTATCTGGATGATTTTGATGTTAAAGCTATCTCTTCCTATTCCTTAGCACCTTGAATTTGGAAATGATATGTGGACGACATTTTCCTTATTTGGAGCCATGGACGTGATTCTCTCCTGGATTTCCTTGAACATCTCAATAGTCAACACCCGAATATCCAATTCACGGCTGAGTTTGAAACTAATGGTTCCCTGCCTGGACGTGAAAATGACCTGTTCTTCTGAAAAACTTAAAGATTTCAATGTACAGAAAACCCACACACACCAATAGTCAGTCCCATCATTTCCCTCCTCAGAAACTTGGAATTATTTCTACTTTGGGACATAGGGCTCGCTCTCTTCTTGATGACCCAGATGAACTTCGTAAAGAAATCAATTTTCTTGAATAAGAAATCAATTTTTTAGTAATTTTCTTTAAAATTACTAAAAAATTCCTTTTTAATCCTCCTAGTCACCATACTGAAGAAATGAATATAAAGTTAAAGGCAATATATCTATATCATACATAAGCTCAGTTTCCCAAAAATTAGCTAAGGTTCTCAAAAAATATAACATTAGAACTTTATTTAGTCTGCTTCCTAAGATCTGCTCTCTAGTGAGCTGTCCAAAGCCTAGCCATCACAATCTAAAATATCCTGGTGTGTATAAGATATGGTGTGACTGCGACATTCCTTACTTTGGCCAGACGGATAAGTCTATTGAATTGCGTATGGAGGAGCATAGGAGGGTCGTCGCTTAGAAGAGAACACGTGCCAGTGCTTTATCCAACCATATCCTTTTTTTTGACTGATTCTGATGATGAAAACCATAGTCATACAATCCTTTGGGATAGATCTAACAACATTTTCTGTTGCCATGATGAATCGGAGAGAAAAATTGTA